>NC_141060.1:34862257-34934757 GCF_041138505.1 Cibotium barometz
ATGGCTTCAGGTTTGGATTTTTGTACATATGCTCGAAAAGAAAGACCTGCAGATGCTAAGCGCCGCCTATCAGAGCCTGCATCACAAGATGATGAACTTACTATGGAAGCTCAGTACGTCTTTGACACCCTTAAGGATGACTTTCAGCAGTCACGACAAGAATGGGGCAAACCGGTTCCAGAGGTCACGTACAAATTGAAATTGCCGTCCCTCGTGAATCCTCTCAGGAAGTTATCTCAAACTGCAGTTATAATTTTCTTTCCAAGAAGAATCCCAGCGGCCAGTGATGTCGCGCAGTGGATTAAGTCCATCCTTGGAGGATGCTTTGTAGAGGGAGTGTATTTTGCTTCCAAAGGCTTTTATGAGGTGCATTTATCAAATGCTTCGTGCAAGCAGAGGCTTCTTGAATTCTCTCCCCTGTTTTACGGGAAGCAGATGGTACATGCTATGCCCTGGTCCCCAAACAAGGATTATCAAAGTCTTATACGACATCATTGTCCTGTATGGGTTGAGGTTGTTAACTTCCCGGACTATATGCGTGAAGAGTTGCCTGGCCTGGCTGCTTCTTTGGGACAAGTCATTTGTCCTCCACGCCCCATGGGAAACCGTAACAGGTTCTGCATTCTCTGGGACACTGATACACCTACCCCTCCTTCTATTGCAGTGGAAGTTGAGGGAGTGCAATTGGGAAAAAAGTATTTTGAATTGAAGTGGGGTGTGTTTGCAGGAGCTTGTTTTGCCTGCCACAAGTTTGGGCATCTAGCCTCTGAATGCCCAATGGTTCTGCATCAGCCCCCTCCCAATGCCTTGCCACCCCAGACACAGGAAAAGAATGAGAATTTGCAAGCTAAGACAGCAAATAGAAATGGAGCAAAGAATGCCAAACCAATCAATCAGGTGCAGTCACTTGCTAGAAAAGGAAAACATAAAGGAAAAGAGAAGATGAAGGAATCTGCGGGGATTGATCAGGATGGTTTTCAACAACCTAAGAAGGTGGTTGTATTGAAGCAACGCCCCCTTCAATCTCGTCAATGGGATGCTTCTTCTCCCTTACCAGGACAGGGTTCTACTTCAGCTCTTGTCCTTCAAAATTGGGTGGGGGTTTTGAAGAAGGGCATCCCCATATGTGATTCAGAAGAAGGGGCTAATGCTATGTCTTTCATGGGTCATGATGGAATGCAGCCCATGCAGGCAGAGGCTTTGCCTCTCTGATGTCTTGTTTTTATATCTGATACTTTGCTGTATATACCTCTTTCATGCCTCAAACACTTAAGTGCTTTACCTACAATGTACAGAGCCTCTGCAATGTCTCAAAGTGGAGGCTTTTATGGAATTATGTACATAAAATGCAGCCAGATATTGTTTGTTTGCAAGAGCATAATCAACACTCCATGGTTGGTCATCATGTTTATTTTGGCGGTTATGATATATATTATGCTGGTACCACTGCCTACTCAGGTGTATGCATACTGGTTAGACATGAGCTGGAGCCTCAGTTAGCCTTCAATGACAGCAGTGGCAGATGGATGGTCATACAATGTAATGTCAATGGTGATATTCTTGAGTTTGCATCAGTCTATGCTTCCCAGACCTCTGCCATGAGAGCTTCATTATGGGATTCTTTATGCAGATATCCATGGAGATCCAATGCATTCATCTGTGGAGATTTTAATAATTCCCCTCTGCCAAGAGATAACACCACTTCAAGATCTCATATGCTATCATTGGAAAGGCAGAAATGGGACAGCATGCTTCTTTCTGTGCAGGTTGAAGATTTATGGGTGCTTCTCCAAGGGTCAGTGCCTGGATATACTGGGCAAGACTTGACAGATGGTATTTGTTTCATCATAATGCACTTACTACATACTGGGCAAGGCTTGACGGATGGTATTTGTTTTACCCTCAACAATTTGCAGATTTTAGCCCTCATCTCCTTATAGATTTCTCATTGGGCTTGTCAGATCATGCCCCATTGTGGATGAATTTGCAGCTTGGCATGCCTCTGGATGATTTGCCACCCCTCTCCAGTAGATTATTGCATGTTAATCAGACTTATTTCCGACATCACTATTTCCAGCAAATGATCAGACTTGCAATTCATCCCTTTCCTTTGCATGCCCAATAGGACATGAATTATGCTTGGGACAGCTTTGTCTCTCGTATGCAGAATGTCATTAGGGAGTATGGCAACTGGCATATGACTGAATGGAGGAATGAGGTTAAATGGGCAAAAAGGACAGCACAACAATTGACTGAATTTTCTCAATTAAGGCCTCTCTCTGATTCAGAAAAGGATTCCCTTTCACATGCTCAGTTTAAATTGACTGTTAATGATCAGAGTAAATTGCACAAATGGCAGATTAGGGCAAGAATGAAGCCCCTCATGGATAAGGGCTGCTCATCAAAAGCCTTTTTTCAGGGCTTGCATGCTACTCGAAAGAAAAACTCATGCCTAAGGGTTAAGGAAGCTAGATGGCTTTTGGACGCACTCTTTCTCTGATCTCCAAGATGAATGCCAGAATTATTTCCAGAGATTATTCTCCGCTCCTAGTTTCCCATCAAATCAAATGACTGAGGCTAGGACTGAATTTCTCCAATATGTTTCTGGAATAGTGGAAATGGATGAAGCTCTTACCTTGGAGAGACCTTTTACTGACACAGAACTTGATAATGCATTGTTCCACCTCAGCAAATACAAGTCCCCTGGCTGGGATGGCCTTACGGTGGAATTTTATATTTCTTTTTGGGATGATTTGAAAGAAGTCCTCTTGCAAATGATCAATCTGGCAAGAAAATCAGTTGCCGCACTCTTGGAAGCATGGCATAGTCAAACTTGTGCCCAAAAAACATCTGTGTGACCATATGTCAGATTGGAGGCCTATTACTTTGATGCCTGTAGTTTACAAACTCATTACCAAAATGATTGTGCATAGGCTTCACAGGATACTCGATGCGGGACTTCATCATCCTCATCAATATGGGTTTGTGCCGCGAAGACAAATCCATGACAATATATCCAATGCCTTGACTGCAATTGAATATGCTAGGTATTCACATCAAGATGTGCTTATATTGCAGGTGGATATTGCTAAGGCATTTGACACTGTTCAATGGGATTTTATCTCTCAAATCATGACCAAGTTGGGCTTTGGTCCCAAGATGGCAAATGCAGTTTATTGGCTTTATTCTAGCTCTACTTCTCAGTGCATTCTTGGGGGTCATCTGTCTCGGTCATGGACATTGGGTCGATCAGTTAGACAGGGCTGTCCTCTTAGTGCTCTCTTATATGCCATTGCGACCCATCCCCTTTTAATGTATCTTGATCATCTTACAAACACAAGACAGATGACTGGTCTTAAAATCCCTGGAGCTGCATCTTTTTTGGCACAAGCATATGCTGATGATTCCTTCTTTATGCCACAGAATTCTTCCCGGGAAGTTCAAATGCTTATGAGCACTCTTTCATTGTACGGCTTGGCAGCGGGATTGCATGCATGTCAATTTTGACAAATCTAAATTACTTCCCCTGAAACAATGTGACTGGCATTCTATTCTTTGGCCGGGTCAGGTGGTGCATTCCAAAGATGTAGTCAGGCATTTGGGATATCCCATAGGATGGCATATCACCAGGAAGCAGCAACTAAAATGAATCTTCCAAAGACTTCAACATAAACTGGAATACTGGAAGATTTCTACTTGGCCTCTTCGTGTAGTACAGTCCATTGTAATGTCCTATGTCCAGTTCTATTTGCCTTTGCTGCATTGGTCCTCCAGGGATATTTCAGCCTTTATGTCTCAAGCTATGGAGATGTTATGGAGGACAAAAATTGCCGTGAAAGCATTGAGACTGATGAAGATGGAAATGGTGTGCTCTCCTAGGATGCATGGTGGACTTAATGTCCTCAATATAAGATATCATGTACTTGCAAGGAAGGCAACTATGCTGCATACTTTTTTCCACCAACAACAGCCATGGACTTGTATGCTAGCATCCATGTGTGTCAACATGAGGACTTGTGCTTATGGTCACTGGATTACTAATCATTGGGAGGTTGTCATTGGGAGATTTGTAGGGAAGATACCTGGCTGTCCTTTCTCTACTGCTCTGATACTTGACTGGGGAAAGAAAGTATTCATTGGAGTGCCATCTTTGACATTCCACTCGCTTTACAGGAACCTGTTCGGGCATACAATCTCATGAAATTGGGAATTAGATACATAAATGATGTGGTAGATGATCAGGGCTATGTCTTATCTTTTCCTCAGGCCACTGCTTCCTATGCATTGGGAATGCATCATAGGTCTATATGGAAGAAAATTGCTGATTTATTACATCCTTTTCTACCTGTTCCTCCTGTGGCTGACACAGACAGGCTTACGGATTGGCAATTGCAACCCTCTGCTACATGCACTCATCATGTTCCTCTTCCCGCCTTAACCTCCATCAAAGCTTACAGGCTTCTTCAGCCTGCTCCATGGATTCAGCAACATGCTAATTCTCTGTGGCATATAAGGAAGCCCCTCTCATGGTGGCGGAAGAATCTCGGGATGTTATGGAGTGTAAAATGCCATTGAAACAAAGACTTTTTCTTTGGAGATGTATGACAGGCACATTGTCAGTGGGGGTCACACTTGCTAAACGTCGCATTGCACCATCCACATGTTTCAGATTATCTTCGGCTTCGTTTCCCGAGTCACAGATTTGGGAAACATTTCAGGCTCTTTGGCAGATTTATGAGGTCTTTGTCTCAATACTCACTATTTCTCTCTTGGGTGAGATATTGGGCTCTTTGGACAATCTGGAGTGAGCATAATTTGGCATACTTGGGTCGGCAGATTCACAAGTCATATGAATCTTTCCGAGCCTCATTGCGGCAATCCTTATATGATGCCTGCCATGAGGGTGATATGGATGCTTCTTGCATAGAGCTTTTCTTTTTATGTTTCTGATCTTTGGGATACTCTCCATTTCGGAGACCTCCCATCATGTAAATTTATGAGCATATAAATATACTGCACTGGATATTACCCAAAAAAAAAGTGTGTCCAGTATGTGACGCTGTCGTGCCATGGCACGTCTATGGTGTGAAACCGTGCATGTGAGGCCATCAAATACACATCCAGATGCATGAGGTTATGTGCCATGACGAGTCATTATATGATGCCATGTACATATGTTCATATTGTAAATGAGGTTCAATAAGACAAGCTGAGGCTGAGCCAGATCTAGGAGTCTTTGTATATGAGTGTGGAGGGTGATGGTTCTGCTGTTACTCAGAGCCCATGAGTAAGTTAGAAACATCCAGTTATATATGATGGTATGAGTGGCACGCCAAAGGGATAAGTTAATGATGTTAATGGCTTCCCATGTGCATAATGTGTGGTAGCTTTTAAATGGTATCGATTGGGTCAAATCAGTGAATACCTCTTATGGAATGCAAACATGAGGGCATCCCAATGCACAAAGGAATGTATTTATGAAGACATGGGAAAATACTTGAATGAACAATTGGGGAGTCTATAAAACACATGGCCAATATGATGATTTATACACTACGGAGGCATCAAGAATAATAGAGATTCAATGGACATTACAGTGCCGAAGAATTTATTGAATGCCGGGGAATAAAAAATTAAATGAAGTGCCTTGCATTGAGAACTTTACCTTAATGCTAAGGTTAGAAGTAACACACTAAGGGTGGCAGCGTACGTGGAAAAGAAATACATAAGAAATGTATTTCTTTTATTTGGAAATTTCTAGATAGTATGGAAGGGAAATGCGAGCGCAGCTTTTGTAATTGGAAATTTCCGCATGGATAGCTGCAAAAGGTGGTGGGGGGCGCCGAATTCTCCGCGGGAAAAAGAGAAAAAACCAGAGGCAGACGGTGGCGAAGTTCAGTGAGGAAAAAAAATTCTGCAGAGAAGGAGAACCAGCGTCCATTCGACCAGTTTCTTTTATTTCAAGAATATATATACTGCTTGTGCCTTGTAGGTGTTAGAATTAAAGGGTAAATTTAGTACTGCATGATGATATACTTTTGGGAAAAACCATTTTCAAAATCGACACTGAAGCGATGCTGCTCCCCGCGTTTCTCCTTCGCATAATCGGCGTTGAAGCGACTTTTGAGACAAGCAAAAATTAAAAAAAAACAAAGTGTAAATCCACTCATACATTCAGATAAGCTTTTTTTTCTACTACTTTATTGGACTTAGGAAAAGGGTAAGACCCATAAATCCTTAAAGGATTTGGAATTGAGAAAAGCTTGGTGAACAAGCTAATGGTTGTTTTTTAGAACTTGATGTTTTGTGGAAAAAGGTATCCTCTTAGCACATTTAAATCACGGGAAATTGGTCTAGCTTCTGCTTGATTGAATTCTGGAAGTCATGAGCATGTTATGCCATCTTTGCTTGTGAGATGTTAGAATATTAAGGCAGGTTTTCAGGTGAAAAAGAGCATCATGATATAATGGTTTTGATGGCACTGGATGTAAAGGATGAAACTGGTCACATGTATATTGGGAAAATTTGAAGGCCTTGTTATGCCTACATGTGAATGGTTCAAAGGATTTCGAGAAAGAAGTCAGTGAGCAAAGGAATAAACACTTGGTATGCAATTTTGTGTAATCATCAGGATGAATTCAAGGATGTATTGAGGCAAGTTGACATATGTAATTGTCATTGGAAATAGTGATGTTCAATACTCCTTGGGAAATTTTGTGCGTGAGTTTCCTTGTTGGATTTGACATTCACTCTCACAGCTAGAAGTTTCGTACTTTCCTGGCTGTACCGCACACTTCACGACATCTTTGGTGAACCCGACGTGAAACTGCTGGGGTGAGAGTGTGGTGAAATATACAGGGAAGCTATGGCTGAGAATTCTGAGGGTCAGGGGGTTCATTTTGACCCCGGAGTTATGCAGATGTTTCAGATGTTTACCATGTACATGCAACAACAACAAGCTGCTGAAAGAGGACAAATTTCTACGACCAAAGCATTACAATCAATTGTGAAAAAGATGGATCAATTTGATGGGAAGGACATTACAAAGTACCTGCGCAATTATATAAAGGAGATGGAGTTAAACAGGGTGACTCAGGAGGACATGGTTCGAAGTTTCGAGCTGGTATGTGTTCCTGAAATAAGAGAGCGCATAAAAGGATTGCAGACAGCACATGGTGGCAGAAATTGGGAAGAGTTCAAGCTTGCTTTAAAGGATGAATATTTTATGGAGGATTCTGAGCGAGTGACCAAACGAACTTTCTTGGAATGGGTCACAAAATCTAAAATGGGAATTTCTGCCACAGAATTGCTAAGAGAGTTTGAGAAGCGTTATGCCCAGTTGTCAAGGATAGAGCGTGCAACTTTGGACAGAGAAAAGACAGAGCTCTTCTTACAAGCAGCTGGGAAAGATCTCCAGGAGAAATTGGAAATCCTCCTTGAGGATAAGGATACAGAACAGGGATTAAAGAGTGA
Source organism: Cibotium barometz (assembly GCF_041138505.1). Classification (NCBI taxonomy): domain Eukaryota; kingdom Viridiplantae; phylum Streptophyta; class Polypodiopsida; order Cyatheales; family Cibotiaceae; genus Cibotium; species Cibotium barometz. Next base: position 34,869,731 of record NC_141060.1, read on the forward strand.
TTGGAATGATGTTGAGGATGCGGTTACTATGTTAGCAAAGCGGCAGCGGAGGAGGGATAAAATGGTGATGGGCTCTGCAACCCCCATAACTGCTGTCACCCCTGAGAATCTATCCAAACCAGCTGCTACAATTCCAAAGATAGATGGGCCGATGGATGAGCTTATCAAGGGTATGCGTGACTTAAAATTGAAGATGTCCAGGATTGAAGAAAAAGGTCTACCATTGGGGCAGGCTTCTATGCAAAGGCCTCAAAGCAAAGAAGGGTTTACATATAGATGCATATGGTGTGATGACCCAGAGCATGCAAAGAAAGATTGTGCTAGCTATAAAGAAGCCCTTAAAAATCAACTTGTGTTTTTCAAAGATGGGAAAATACACCTTACAGAGACTGGTCTTCCATTGAGTACAAACTTTGGAAAGGGAGGGATGAAAAAGCTGGTAGAGGATATGGCTGCTAGTCATGCCATTTCTATGGTTGAGGCAGCAACCTATGGATTAAAGGTTGGTCAATTAAAGCAGGGATTTGAGAATGATGAGGATTATGAGAATGAGGATTTTTGGCCATCAACAATGGAATTAATTGCGTCAAAGAAAGTGTCAAAGCAAGCTTTGCATGAAGCAGGTGATTGTATACGTCTTGAGACTGGCTGGGAGGAGCCTGTGGATTCTTTATCTATTCATGCCTATATTGCCAAATGCCAAAATAATGAAGCACAGGTAGAGGAGAAGCGTAAAAGGGAAAATGAGGAAGGAGGGCCATCAAAAAGAGTTACACGTGGAAGTGAAAAGAAGGATCCTGGGCCATCACATATGCCTCCACAGCATAGCAGACCTCCACAGGATGTTTCAATGGAAGAAGTGCCAGCAAAAATGAAGGAGAAGGGTAAAGGGAAAAGTCCACTCTACAAGCTTCAATCTGATATTGAAGTTGCAACAGATCTCAAAAAGGTACTTGAAGAAAGGATTCTAAACAGCAGGGTGGAATTCACACTAGAGGAAGTCTTGGGAATTGCAAAGAAAGAATTTCATGATGACAGGTACAGAAGAAGGAAGAGAGAAAATGTGGTGGAATGTAATCACTCTGCTGATGGGGCACGACAAGTGCGCTTTGTGGAAGAGGATGATGAAAAAGAAGTTCTTACAAAGAGTCATTACTCCAGGAGCCATTGGGCAAGAGCAACCACTGAAACCCTTGTCAAGATAGGTGATTTGGAAGAGCCATATGTCGCTCTAATTGATCATGGGTCTGAAATAAATCTTATGGCTAAAAATCTCTACAACAAATGTAAGTGGCCAATGGATGTGGATCATGGGTGGATGATTAAAGCAGCTAATAACTCATCTGGAGAGCTTTATGCAGCATGTCCAAATGTAAGGGTAACTATAGGGGATGTGAAGGATGATCAGAATTTCTTTGTTCAGGAGATGTCATCGTATCCCCTCATTCTTGGGCAACCCTACATTACAGCTGTAAGGATGGAAACAAAAGTTTTGGATGATGGTTCAGCATATGCAAGAATAAGGAGTAAAGATGGCAAAAAAGCTGTTCAGTTTTTGACAGTTTGTATTAACCATGAAAGGAATCGTGAGTCTCTTCGAGCACAGTCACTTCCAAAGATAAATAGAGAATTCATGAATTACAGGGAGATGAGGGATTTTGGCCAGGTGCCATTGTAAAGCGGGATTCCAATGGTACAAGGGAAAATGAGTTCTCGCAGGACTCAATCAATGTAAATAGCTTTTCCGCAAATTTTCAGGGATTTTCTAGCTATGGGTCATTGGTTTTTGTAAAAAGCAAGGATTTGAAGCGTGGTATGCGAAAACATATACAAAATGAACAAAAAAGTTTTGAGCAGTGTGGTCTTCTGGAGAAGAATGAGTTTATTTCAGGGGTGCTTGATGAGGTGTCATGTGTAGATACTATGGATGTGCTTTTTGATATGGGAAGAGCATGCTTACAGGGTGGAAATGAAATGATAAAGGTGTCATCTGTGGAGATGTATGATATAATCCAGGAATTTGAGGGGGTGGAATGTAAAAACATGAATTGTGAGATGGATGCTCATGTTGATACAAAGTACAAAACAGTTGCAAAGAAGGTGAAACCAGTTGCCTTGCCCTTGCCACCAGGAAGCAAGGAGAAGATAGATGAAGCTTCTATGCAACCAAATCTTAGAGATCCGAAGAAAATTGGGCATAAATTTACTCAAGAAACTCTAAAAGAGCTGAAGATTGGTGAGAAGGATTTTCTGTTGCCAGTTGAAAGGGAATGCTTTGAGGAGATGCTTGTAAAACATGGGAAAGCCTTTGCTTTTCAGCCGCATGAGATAGGCTGTGTTGATCCAAGTGTAACAGCACCAATGGTGATCTTTACTGTTCCACATGTGCCCTGGAACCTGCGGCCAATTCCAGTACCAAAGGCTCTCTTGCCAAAGTTGATGGAATTACTAAAGGAAAAGATCAGGACGGGAATCTTGGAGCCTTCATGTGCCCCATATTCCAACAGATGGTTTACTGTACCAAAGAAAAATGGGACATTGCGCTTTATTCAAGACATGCAACCTGTAAACAAAGTCACAATCAGGAATGTGGGAGCAGGTCCAATTGTGGATGAGTTTGCAGAAGCATTTGCAGGGAAAGCTATATACTCTATGGGTGATCTGTATTCGGGATATGATCAGTTCCAGCTGGATATACAAAGCAGGGACTTGACCACAATGAGAACTCCTTTGGGATTAGTAAGGATGTGTACCTTACCACAGGGAGCCACTAACTCAGTGGCACATATGATGAATGGAATGAATAAAGTCTTACGAGACTTCATACCACAAAAAACTATGCCATTTTTGGATGATGTGCCAATAAAGGGCTGTGATGAGAAAGACAAAGATGGGGATTTGGATTCAAAGGGGTGCCGCAAGTTTGTGGCAAATCATATAAAGGATTGTGACATGATTCTATCCAGGCTTGAAGAAGTGAATCTTACTTTATCTGGGCTGAAATCAGTGTTTGGAGTTGGTGAAGTGCTAATAGTGGGACATCTCTGTAGTACTAGTGGACGCCGACCTTGTCCAGCCAAAATAGATGCAATACAAAGAATGAAAGAGACATGCATTAATGTTACAGAGCTGAGGAGATTTCTTGGAGCATGTGTCTTTTATGTTATTTGGATCCCACATTATGCACATGTAGCAGATCCTCTTTATCAACTTTTGAGGAAAAATCAAAAAATTTTGTGGAGTGCAGTACATATTAAAGCTATGCGGAAGCTGAAATATTTGCTCCAATCATCACCCATTTTGAGAAAGGCAGATTATGACTGTGGCAGACCTGTGATTGTTACAATTGATACTAGTCCTACTGGGATAGGATGGGCAGTAGGGCAAGATGATGAGAATGATCATAGGTATGTAATTAGATTTGGAGCAAAGGTATTAAGCTTTCGGCAACGGAAGTATCCACAGATCAAGAGAGAGTTATGGGGGATAGTCACTGCTCTAAAATGTGAAAAAGAATATCTTATTGGGGCATCTGTACTTGTGGAAACTGATTGCTTGCCACTTCTTGGGATGATAGCAAGTTGTACTACTCCAGATATTGCTATGCTTAGGTGGATTGCTTATATCAAGTCACTAAATCCTGAGTTTGAGCATATTGCGAGAAAAGATAATCCAGTTGCAGATATGCTATCAAGAGCCAGGTATGAAGATGAGAAAGAGATGATTAGTGACATTGATGATGTGGGTACAAAGTTCTATACTACAGCATATGCAAAAGGGGATCATATTTGCCTATCAAATGCACTTGAGTCTTTTATTGAGGAAATATATGAAGGAGATTGGTTGCTTATTGGTCAATATTTGAGTACTCTGACAAGGCAAGAAAATTGGTCTGACTCAGAATTTAAGAGGATCCGCAGAAAAGCATATGGTTATTTCCTAAAGGATGGGTATCTCTGGAAGCATCCTAAGCAGAGGAATGCTATGCCACAGAGAGTCATATGTGATAAAGAGACTCAAGGAAAGCTTGTGAAAGAATTCCATGAGAGTCTCTGGGCTGGGCATAGAAGTGTGTGGGCCACCTTTACCAAAATAAAGGAAAAATATTGGTGGAGAGGAATGTTTTAGGATATTTCCCAATATGTGGAAACATGCATAGTATGCCAAATGTACTCAAATGTACGGCATCGTGATGGCTTGCAACCAACCTACCCACCTGCCATGCACTACAAATGGGTAGTGGATCTAGTTACAATGCCTTTGGGAATTTGGCAGATGCGGTATATAGCACTTGCAAGAGAAGATTTGACAAATCAGGTAGAAGGGCGTGCTCTTAGAACAAAGAGTACGGAAACAGTATGCAAATTTCTCTTGGAAGATGTGATCTGCCGATATGGTTGTGTTGGGAAAATAACAGCTGATAGGGGTGAGCTAGATGTTGAAGAAGCAAGGGAATTCTTCTCTAGAATTGGTATCAAACTGTCCCTAACATGTGCTTACAATCCTGAGGACAATGGAAAAAGTGAGCGAGGACATCCTCCAATCATTAAAGCTTTGGCTAAGGCATGTAGAGAAAGAATGAGAGAGTGGCCAAAGCTGCTACCATATGCCTTGTGGGCTGACCGTACAACTCATAGCTCAGTGACAGGATACATGCCTGCAGAATTGATGTATGGTCAGAAGCCAGTGATGCCAGTTGAAGAAGTAATTCTAACTTGGAATGTATTGCCCTGGGTGGAAGGATTGAGCAGAGATGACCTCCTTGCATTGCGAATAAGACAGTTGGAGAGGAGGCCTGAAGATGTAGAGCATGCTAAAGCTCGCTTGAAAGATGCAAGGCTGAAAAATAAAGAAAGATTTGATAGTAGACACAGACTCCGGCCAAAACCTATTGAAGAAGGTGATTGGGTTCTAATGTATGATAGTAGCCTTGACAACCAATTCACTGTTCAAAGAAAATTTGCAAAAAGATGGTTTGGCCCTTACATTGTCAAGCATGTGCATGGAAATGCCACGTATACTTTGTGTGAGCTTGATGGAACAGAAATAAAGAATCTTGTGGCAGGCAAAAGGGTCAAGATATTTAAAAGAAGGCATGATAGTGATCCTTTTGATTCACAGGAGACTCAGGATGAGAGGCTTGACAGTGGTAGTATGAATATGGTTGAAGAGGAAGAGGATGATCTTCCTGACAATGCAGAAGATGAAGACGACATCCAGCTATATGTAGATCTTGATGATGATTTGGCACATACCAGAGGATGTGCAGGTTTAGAGGGGGTGGATGTCGTGCCATGGCACGTCTATGGTGTGAAACCGTGCATGTGAGACCATCAAATACACATCCAGATGCATGAGGTTATGTGCCATGACGAGTCATTATATGATGCCATGTACATATGTTCATATTGTAAATGAGGTTCAATAAGACAAGCTGAGGCTGAGCCAGATCTAGGAGTCTTTGTATATGAGTGTGGAGGGTGATGGTTCTGCTGTTACTCAGAGCCCATGAGTAAGTTAGAAACATCCAGTTATATATGATGGTATGAGTGGCACGCCAAAGGGATAAGTTAATGATGTTAATGGCTTCCCATGTGCATAATGTGTGGTAGCTTTTAAATGGTATCGATTGGGTCAAATCAATGAATACCTCTTATGGAATGCAAACATGAGGGCATCCCAATGCACAAAGGAATGTATTTATGAAGACATGGGAAAATACTTGAATGAACAATTGGGGAGTCTATAAAACACATGGCCAATATGATGATTTATACACTACGGAGGCATCAAGAATAATAGAGATTCAATGGACATTACAGTGCCGAAGAATTTATTGAATGCCGGGGAATAAAAAATTAAATGAAGTGCCTTGCATTGAGAACTTTACCTTAATGCTAAGGTTAGAAGTAACACACTAAGGGTGGCAGCGTACGTGGAAAAGAAATACATAAGAAATGTATTTCTTTTATTTGGAAATTTCTAGATAGTATGGAAGGGAAATGCGAGCGCAGCTTTTGTAATTGGAAATTTCCGCATGGATAGCTGCAAAAGGTGGTGGGGGGCGCCGAATTCTCCGCGGGAAAAAGAGAAAAAACCAGAGGCAGACGGTGGCGAAGTTCAGTGAGGAAAAAAAATTCTGCAGAGAAGGAGAACCAGCGTCCATTCGACCAGTTTCTTTTATTTCAAGAATATATATACTGCTTGTGCCTTGTAGGTGTTAGAATTAAAGGGTAAATTTAGTACTGCATGATGATATACTTTTGGGAAAAACCATTTTCAAAATCGACACTGAAGCGATGCTGCTCCCCGCGTTTCTCCTTCGCATAATCGGCGTTGAAGCGACTTTTGAGACAAGCAAAAATTAAAAAAAAACAAAGTGTAAATCCACTCATACATTCAGATAAGCTTTTTTTTCTACTACTTTATTGGACTTAGGAAAAGGGTAAGACCCATAAATCCTTAAAGGATTTGGAATTGAGAAAAGCTTGGTGAACAAGCTAATGGTTGTTTTTTAGAACTTGATGTTTTGTGGAAAAAGGTATCCTCTTAGCACATTTAAATCACGGGAAATTGGTCTAGCTTCTGCTTGATTGAATTCTGGAAGTCATGAGCATGTTATGCCATCTTTGCTTGTGAGATGTTAGAATATTAAGGCAGGTTTTCAGGTGAAAAAGAGCATCATGATATAATGGTTTTGATGGCACTGGATGTAAAGGATGAAACTGGTCACATGTATATTGGGAAAATTTGAAGGCCTTGTTATGCCTACATGTGAATGGTTCAAAGGATTTCGAGAAAGAAGTCAGTGAGCAAAGGAATAAACACTTGGTATGCAATTTTGTGTAATCATCAGGATGAATTCAAGGATGTATTGAGGCAAGTTGACATATGTAATTGTCATTGGAAATAGTGATGTTCAATACTCCTTGGGAAATTTTGTGCGTGAGTTTCCTTGTTGGATTTGACATTCACTCTCACAGCTAGAAGTTTCGTACTTTCCTGGCTGTACCGCACACTTCACGACAACGCGTGCCCAGGTATGTGTCAAAAGATAAGGCTACTCCCTAGCCTACAAAAGCATTGTACTTGTATCTAACACATCAATCTAATCATCATTCAGTCATGCAATACTCTCTCTCTCTCTCTCTCTCTCTCTCTCTACACACCATGGATATCTTCTATCCACCTTAGCTTAGGCGCGCAGTGCACCTCTGTAAACCTTAACCCTAATATCAGCAATTGGAATCATTGCTTTTAGGGTTTTTTTCCAATTTTTGGTCTTCCTCAACTGCGCCCACTTCCAACCCCAACAAGATATCTATGCGCATTTCGATAGCAACCCATCCCTCTGCCAATGCCGCCATGTGTACCCCGTGAGCCTACCTCCACCGCTACTTGCACATCCCCGCCCACCTGCACATCTTCAACCCACCGTCATTAGTTGCCTTGTGTTGCTTCCTCCAACACTCATAGCAACAGCTCTCCCGACAACTGTACTTGTATATATCCATGTCACTAAAAATTAGGGAGGTGAAAATCATCTAACTAATGCTCTTACACTTGCAGTTTTTTGGGGCTTTTCAAAAAATTGAGGTCTCTGCATCAATTAAGACCTAAACAATATCCAAAATTTGGGGGTTTTCCAAATCAGCCTCCTGCATGGATCTCAACAAAAGTACTATTGCCTTTGAGAAATTCTCGGGGGGGGGGGGGGGTGGGTTTTATTTTTCTGCATGGCAAATGAAGATCCAAATTCTTCTCATGCGAGATGGAGTCTGGAATGTGGTCAAGGGCATTGAAGAAAAGCCCAAAGAAGAAGAGGGATCCCCTACAGTGCAAGCTTAGCAGGACAAGAATGACAAAGCGCTCTCGCACATCAGCTTGGAACTAGCTCACAACCTCGTACATCATCTTGACCAATTGGGGAAAAGTGAGAAATCAAAGAAATTTCAACAATTGGGTGTGAAATTAAATGTTGAGGTTGAAAGTATAAAATTGGGATTTATAACTTGCATGAGAAAAGAAGCTGCTTTTACCTTTTTTTATATTTTCTAATTTCCTAAAGCTCCTAGAGCTTGTTCACATGCTTATACACAAAATCCTTCATAACTCTTATTCTAGAGCTCATTTTTCGATGCCGTTTGATCAGTTGGATTCTCCTTGAACTCCTTTTTTTAATCTTGAGCTTGTTATTTCTTCAACACTTTGATCTTTTGGTCTAGAATTTGTAGCAACCCTATTGCTCATGATGATGGTGGACGACCTAATGGACATAGATGGTGAGTAATTTGACAATTGTACATCAATTTTTGTATGTTTCCTTGAAATAGAGTATGAATAAAAACATTAAAAGAATGCAGCATGAGGGGCTGGAGGAGAGGCTTAGAGAAGTGTCTACCGTGTTTCCTGTGAGTCCAAGAATAAGGCATGAGGGCCTGGAGGAGAGACCTAATGAGAGGTCCCTACCGAGTTGCCTATAAGTCCAAGAAGGAGGCATGATGGCCAAAGTAGAGGCCCAACTAGGTCCCTATCGAGTCACCTGTAAGTCCAAGAATGAGGCGTGAGGGGCTAGAGGAGAGGCCCATAAGGTCCCTACCGACTTGCTTACAGTAAGTCCAAGAAAAGAAAAAAAGAATGTAAACCAAAATAAAAATGTTAAAAGCATAAGAAAATTATAGAGGAAAATGATGTAATGATTTCTAGAACATAGTTACGTGTTGGGTGTTGTAATTTCAAGACCCAAGGAAGGACTCACTTTGTGGACACCTAGAGCACAAGTAAACTTCCTGGACTCTCAAAGACAGAATTCCAGAGATGAAGCTGACTTCCCAAACACATGGAGCAACAATGGGTGGCTACATTGAGTCACATACATCGACTTATGATGGGGTCGACATAGCCCACATTTTTAGCATCCCATGCTCTCATGAAGCATTGATATCATTATCACTAAATGATTCTTGCCTACCTCATGGAGTGCTTTTTATAGTATTTGGAGGCCTATGTTAATGGCTTAGGTTGGCAAGCTTCACCGACATAGATGGTAGCACACTTGCGTGCCCATGGACGAGATTCTTCATCGGTAATGTCAGTTATGTTAAAGCTTCCAGCGGAGACTAGGTTTTGCACTCACTTTTACACTTTTGAGTCTCTTCTTCGAAATAAAAATGCAGTTTGCGAAACATTTACATGCATGACATTTCATGACTGGGAGAGCACTCAACCTGAAAAAGTGAAAGAGAAAATCAAAGTCTTGAAGGCAACGCTTACGAGAAGAAGTTGGTGGAACGATGTGATGGATGCATACCATGTAATGATGCCTGTTATGTATGCCATACGAAATCTTGATCAAAGAGCGCCTAATCTCGGGAAAGCATGGATGCAATGGTGGACTGTCCGGCAGAGTTTGGAGTGTCCTGAGAAATTAGAGCATTCAGTGGTGGAAAAGCAATGGCGTGTACCATTCTCCAGTATAGACAAAGAAAAGTCCTATTGAAGTACTTCCATGCTAGATGGATTGGAGCGCATTCGCCACTACACAGTGCTGCTTACATGCTAGATCCTAAATACTGGAATATAGATTTGATGTCCAACGTTGAGGTGGTTCAAGATTTTTATAAAGTGGTAAACACTTTTTATAATAATGTTGATGATCGTGTAAAGTGCATAAAGGAGATGACCTCATTTCGATTGAAAGAGGGTTTATTTTCCAACTCCCTTGTTCAACAAATGGCTAAAGAGCACCCTGCATGGAAGTGGTGGATGATGAATGGTGGTAAGCACTATGCTTTATTGCGCAACCTTGCGATACCATGAAAAGGTGCAAGGAAGAAGAGAGCTTGAGCTCTTGCAAAAGCGCACACACACTCACACAAACCCTAGAAGAGAATACACAAGGTGAGAGGCTGAAAATTCTTCTTCTTCTTCACACAACAAAAGAGGTTTACCAAAAAGATAAAGTGACTAACACACATAATAGAGTATATAAAAGTGGTCCATAATGTGAACACGCTAAGAGGAGTGGGTAGATGTGGACTAGTTGGTGTAGTCCAGCCGTAGAATCTATGGGCGAAGATATGTCGGTGCCAGCTACCAAACCCATCAGTGATATAAATGTCGAATGGTCATCCAGGCACCTCGTGAGTGTCAGCTCATATTGAGCTTGATATCTCAAAAGTTGGATATCCATTGTCATCAATGCTAGTAGTCTCATAAAAAATCCGAGGGTACCGATGTTTGCACCTCCCGTTAACCATGCAAGGAGAGCGTATATTTAGTTCCCCACATGGTCCATGGACATACAATGACTAATTATGTTGTGCAACTCAGGAAACATCACCTTATCTCAAGAAGTTTAGCACATACCAAAATATCATAGTGGACAATCTCAACCTGTTTACTTCCACTTTCTAATATCAATAATATATGTGCATGTAGCAAGCCTTTTTCTTAAATTCAATAATAGAAACAAATCCCAACACCTTTCCAAATATTGCTTTTTTCACCAATAAGTGCATCATGTCCTTATGCTTCTCATAAAAGACCCGTACTGTCAAGTTAGGTAGTCGATCTTGGGCAACCTGACCCGACAATGCCGGGGAAGCATTTTGTCCGTCTTGTGATTAAGGTCGTGGAGACCTAACTGATAAAGTTGCAACTGCTGACGGAGAGTCATTGGAGGACGTCTCCGCATAGCAAGGTCAGCCGAGATCTTGACCAGCCTCATTCGATTTAAATGGTGAGCTTCCGGTACGGTGGATGAGGGACCAAGGAAGCGGCCTATGAGTGAAGCGCTAGGTGACCTGCGAAGGATCCTAGAGGGTGCTGACCATACGGTGCTCGGGCTCTGGGTCGTCGAAGATACCCACACGTGCGTCGTGGAAGATATTGAATCAAGGAGTAAGAGTTGTTTTCTGAAACCAGGCATGGATCTGGTTGATTAACCTTGCTGGTCCTCAACGGATGAGTCCATGGCTCTTTTATATAGATCTGTTGGTTGATCTTGCTGATCTTCAACGGAGACTCCATCTTGATTTTTATTAGTGATTATATTGCCGGATACTATGAGCTAGGAACTATTGAAAAGGCCCCTGAGTGAATAGGTGGTGAGCGTTCTGGTTGCCAATGATGTCAGATGAAGGAATTATTGGAAATAAGGATTCAACCAAAGATTTTGAAGATTGTGATCAGTGACTCAATGGTTTCATTAAAGGATTGTTTTAAAGATAGCTGATGCTGAGAAAAAAAGGCAATTTCATATTGGGTGTGTAAGTGGTGTGACTAGTTTTATGTTTGCATGAACATCCGGCTAGGGGGCCTGGGAACTCTTTTCCCTGGTACCTGGGACAAAACCTAACCAAATTCCTACGAACATAGGTAATGCTTCCAAATACCTTCAAGTAAGATAGGTTAGGTTTATAACCTATGTGCACTTCTTCTAGACTCTTGTATTGTCCATTTGCCATCCTTTTGAGCAAATATACTGTTGTAAGTACAACTTCACCCCAAAGAGTGTCTGGCGTTGATTTTTTCATTTAGCATAGCTTTTGCCATGACCTCAATATGTCTATTCTTCAAATCTGCAACTCCATGTTGACGTTGACCATATCTCCTTGCCAATTTTTTTTGTTATGCATGTTCAAAAACTTGTCGAACTTTCATTTGGAATACTCTCGACCATTGTCAAGTCTCAAACACCTTGTGTACCTTTGAGTTTCTTCTCCACATATGCTTTTTGTTCTTGGAGTTTCTCCAAGACTTCTTCCTTATTTTTCAACAAGTAAATCCATTCTTCTTGCTGTAGTCATCAACAAGTGTCATAAAGTATTTGTATCCACTCTTAATAGATGTCCTCTTTGGTCCACATACTTTTTGAACTGGCAAGCCGAACATGTGTGTGATGATCTATCATCACTAAGCTCTGGCAATCCTTTTACAATTCCCTTCCTTTCCATGTCTTTCAACTTGTGAAAGTCGCAAATCCTTCTATGCCACAAATCAATGTCTCACACTTCTTTGGAACCTCTAGTTCCTTCCGCATGTGTCATAAGAAAGGTATGTTTCTTCACAACATCATCCTTCATGTCATTGCGATTCCCTTGTTGGAATCTTTCATCTTCAACATGTCTTTTGTTTCCATAGCACTCTATTGTCCAATGTACTTGTTTTCCACAATGGTTGCATGTATTTCTATCATGCATGTCACGTCTTTTTCCATGTCCACGTTTTCTTCTAGTGGATGCTCCTGTGCTCCCGCTGTGTCCATAATCTTCTTGCTCTTGCTTTGTTTGAGCTTTCCTTCTTCCATGTGAATAAAAAAATACTCTCGCTGCCAATGAGGCGATAGCTCAAGTGGTGAAGGTGTTTGCCTAAGACCAAGAGGTCCTAGGTTCAAAACCCCCCTTGGTGCTTCCTCGGTGGCATCGCCTACAGGTGGATAATTAAGCACATGCAGGCAGTGAAAAATCAGTAACTACGAGAGGATCTTAGGCCTAAGTTCAGTGCGGGGGGGGGGGGGGGGGGGGGTAACTCTCGCTTTTCAAGCTCCCTCTTTGAGATTGTTGTTCCAATATCATCTTAAATACAAGCTCCTCAAAGCTTGCCAAACCATCTCGTGTCATGATCAATGTTTGAAACATCTTGAAGTCTTATCCTAGACCTCGTAGGCAAATGTATGTCATCTCACTATCACCAACTTGATGACCAATAGTTGCCAAAATTGATCACATATGAGTCTGATCTTGGCCACATATTCAGATACTAACAAATCCTTCTTTTTGATATTATTCAACTCGCCCTTGAGTTGTGTTTTTCTAGGTTTGGACACATCTTCAAATGCACTTGATAATTGTCGGCACATCTCTTGGGCAGTCTCACAGTGCTTGATGTGTGGTACCATAGTCTGGCTCACTGTCTTTGAAATGATGCTCATGACTCTCGTCTTTTTGCCTCCAGGTCCGACCAAGGCATGAGGCAATCTACTTTAGCCGATGCTATCGGGGGTTCCACGGGTCCTCTATCGAGAGCGTCAACGCCAAGCGGAGATATAGATTGCACACACCGTTATTGAGTGCAATCTCTCCTTTAATGTGCTCAAGGTGAAGCAATGGAAGACAATGGTGAAAGCCATTGTAAATGTGGGCCCAACATAGGATGGATGGACCGGCGTCTCATACCATGACATGCGCACAAAACAACTTAACAAAGAGAGGGAGAGAATTGATAATTCTCTAGCACCCATACGAGCAGGATGAGCCAAGTATGGGTGTAGCATCCTCTCATATGGATGGAGTGATAGAAAGAAGAGGGGAATCATCAACATACTTGTGTCTTCCCCTCTAGGCACATACTTTGTACAAGCGATGGATTCCGAGAAGAAGGGGAGAAAGACAACGGGCCACTTTATATATCGCCATACCAAGCAAACCATCATTGAGGTGAGAATCGTGAGGTGTGCCTTGCTTTTTTTCTCTTGAAAGTATGATTACGTTACTAGCTTACTTATTTAAATGTTTTGGCATGTATGATGTAGGTTGGCCCAGAAAATGTAATTGACAATGCGTCGAATTGCCGACAAATGGATCGCTTGTTGGAGAGGGATTATCCCTCCATAGTGTGGACGCCATGTGTGTCTCATTGTGTAGACTTTCTCATGGAGGACATGGGCAAGTTGGAGTGAATGAAGACCATCATGCGGCAAGCCACCTCCATCGTCACTTTTTTCACCTCAAAGGTGAAGGTGCTTGTTGGAGACGCCATGTGCGTCTCATTGTGAAGACTTTCTCATGGAGGACATGGGCAAGTTGGAGTGGACGAAGACCATCATGCAGCAAGCCACCTCCATCGCCACCTTTTTCACCTCAAAGGTGAAGGTGTGCCATGTTCCGTGCACATAGCACCCTTGAGCTAAAGAAGCCTTCCACCACACTCTTTGCATACATGCGGCTTCTCTTGGAGAGGCTATATGATGTGAAGACACCCCTTCACCAAACAATGGTCGGCCCGGAGTGGATGGAATGGGATGAGAGAGTGACGAGTGAGACAAAAGACATGCAAAAATTGTGCTTGCATGAGGATTTTTGGGCCGAGGTGCGGATCATTGTCGTTGCCATAATCCCCTTCTATAGGGCTTTGCCCATGACATGGAGGGAGCTACTTTGGGCCTCTTGGTCCACTTCATGCGAGAGCCCACCACCGAGTTGCGCGCTTGTTCTTCCCTCGATGAGGACAAGCGTGAAGATCTTTTGCACATTGTGGATAGGAGATGGAGGTAGATGCGGCGAGTTGCGACCTATCCATGGTCTTGCCGCCTTGCTATATCCAGCCTACAAATCACCCGCCCTCTTCACCGACATTGAGTTCCTAGAGGACCGCGATGCCTTCTTGCCTAAGGCATTGCCACAGGAGTTCCATGGGAAGTTCCTGGAGGAGCTCATTAGCTACACTTGCATCACCGCATACTTGGAAAACAGAGTATCTTGTGAACCCCTTTTTTGGTGGGAGACATTTGGCTACACGCTCAGCCGCCTCCAAAAGGTGGCTTTGAGACTCTTGGCTCAAGATTGCACTTCGGGTACATGTCAGAGAAATTGGAGCACCTACTCTCTCATACACACAAAGCTCCACAATCGCTGGAGCACATGGCAGTTAGAGCGGCTAGTGTATTGCCGCACTCACTAGCGCATGCTACGTGCCATGCACAAGATGGACTCGGCTAGACAAGTATAACTTATAAGTTACAACTATTGACCACTTAAAAGTTAAAACTTAGTGTCAATGCGCATTATTGCTTGTAGGTCAATGTGGACGAGTTCAAACTCACAAGCGACTCTCTCAAGAGTATCCACAAGGAGGTAGATAAGGAGGAAGAGAGACTCTATGCCGAGCTCTATGCAGAGCTTGAGGAGATTGATCGACGAGTTTCTCGTACTCGTTGTGGGCGTGCAACAACTCGACCTAGTCGCAGAGGAGTGCGTGTAGGCACTCACGGCGGATACATCTTTCGTCCCGACTCAAGTGGCATAGTGCAAACCTACACATGACGAGGTTCTAGTGGTTCTTCTTCCGCTCCTGCAAATGAGGACGCTCCGATTGCCTTGTCACAGGAGCTTAGAGAGCCCAAGTTTGATGACGAGGGCAACATCCTTAACGAGGGTGACTTTTGCGAGCACTCCAATGGGCACTCTTTTGATGGAGATGATCCTAGCGAGAGCTCTGATTTTGATAGTGATCACTTCTCTATCTAGATTCTAGCCCTAACCCTCTAGCCTCTCTTTTTTGTGCACCACTTTTTGTACTTACTACTACGGCTACATGTGCCTAGAGCGCCTCGCATTGTATGACTTAGGCGTTAGCCTAACATCTATGTATGTTTTCAACTTGGTTTTAATGGAGTTTTGGTTTGTGTCATGTGACAACTTGTCTTCTCTTTGAAATTGAAAATACTAAAGTTTGTAAGTATTTTTTTAAAAGACCATACGATAAGGGAAAAAAAATATTATATCATATCGTTATTTGTCATACAGTATCGTATCGTACGAACCGTACGGTATCGTACTTGACAACTATGGCTAAAGCCTACAAGCTACGATACAAGTTACAACAAGAAGGCAAATAGTTGGAAGTTCAATACAACTAGTTGCTCTCTTCTGAGCTCTTTAGTGCGCAAGGTCTCAGATGAGGGTCCCTCCCACTCACATCCAATGCCGCTCAATACAACTAGTTGCTCTCTTCTGAGCTCTTTAGTGCGCAAGGTCTCAGAGGAGGGTCCCTCCCACTCACATCCAATGCGGCTAATTGCCCTCATAGCCTTTTTCCATCATGGCGTGCACAAAATGTGAAAAGACAAAGCGCATTGGATGAAAAGCCTAGTGAGTTCCCTAGTTGCATCTTTAATTGCCTGCTTTTGCATGCTTGCTTGAATGCTTGCTCTCTTTAGAGAGGCTCTAGGTGCTGCGGGCAAAGGGGTTCGTATTGCCGTGGGAGTGGAACTACCAACATCCCCGAATCTTGCTTGGCTTTGTGCATCTTCCAATGAACCCCACCGTGTTCTCTTTGATGCATCACCTATATCCTCACTAGCCCCAATATCCTCAAGCACAGGCCCACAACCGCGTCTTGCCAATTGCAGTCGTTTCCATTCTTGTAGCTCAGCTTTGATGTTTGCAGGCACAAGTTTGCATGCACCAATGCCTTCCCGGTTAAACCAATGAAATGGGTCTTAACACAGATTATGGACCCTCCTGAGCAAACCCCGCAAAAATTGCATTTCCACTTTTGTGTGCCTGAACCACCATATTTAGATACAGGAGTGACATGGGCCCACATGGCATCCTTAGTGCGAGGCATCATCTTGACAAAAGCAAGGCTAGATTGGCACCATGGCATGAAAACCCCCAAATTTCAAAATCTGTGTTTTTTTTGCAAAATCGAAGAAAAAAAGCACAAATCAACACAACCAACCTGAGAGATGGAGGGGGCACGGAACTTCGGAAGTGCAGGAGGAGCTGGTAGGGACTGATTTGTGCAAGGCAAGAGCTCCTTCAATCTGTTTCACAATCGCCTAAGACGTTTTTTTCGAAAGACGAGCTCTTTGGATAAAAAACGCTGAAATTCGTAGGTTTTCCCAGGCTACATGAAAGAAAGGCATTTCATTTTTATGAAACGTTTCGTTTCATTCAGTTGGAATGAAACGTGTTTCATTGCAACTATGCAGCAAATGTCTTAGCCTAGGTCTAACCTAGGTAGGAAATGGCTTCATTTGCATACTCTCAAGAATGTGAAGAGATAGATGCCTACCATCGGCAAAGTGTTGAAGAGATTGAAGTCAAGTTCAAACCGCAACAAGAATTTTTGTCCAATTGGAAGCCGAATCTATGCTGACAGGAGGAAAAAGCACGGCAAGCATGGCACCACTAGAAGAAAAATTGCAAGGGAAGTTGCACCTGAATTTGTAGCGGAGTTCGTGGCAACATAGGCAAAGGTGACAATGGACTCGCCTAGGGTTGAGAAGCACCCAAGCTTGAGAGTGTTGGCCCAAGTAAGCAAGAGCTACCAAAATATAGCATGTTTTGCAATATACAATAGATTAGGTATATCTCTCCTCCTCTATTGTGTCTTATTCAATTTTGATTAGCATTAATCTCTCATGTGCTTAACGTTAATCTATATTTAAGTCTTTCCGTTGTGTCACTCATGTGACAAAACAGCAGCCCCCACATCATGCTCGATGGGTAGGAGTGGTGCACCACCACAGATACAAAGAAGAGCTACCACCTCCACGAAGTTGCTCGTCTCGATAGGGAGGCACCCAAAAAAAAAAACGTAATCCACCCACCAGGTGTCCCATTATCTGACGTGGGCCACCGAGGAACTCTTGAGAGAGCTAAAACTGAAGAGGCGATGATCATCTCCATGGAATCAAAGAATCATTGAATGGGTCTCGCCAGGTTGGGAGCCGTTGGTGGTCAAATGGCTTGAAAGGTTGAGTCAACAGTTCAAATATCACGAGCATTTTTTGCAAGGAGTTGGGGGGGGGGGGGGGGGGGCGCTTTTCCTCACCAAAGAGCCGAGGGGTCTCATGACCCTCTTAACCCCCCACCCCGAGAGAGTGGGTGTGGCCACCTGTCGCACTAAAGTTTTTGCCTCTTGTTGGTCAACTGGAGCATCCTATGATAAAATGCAAGTAATGATTTGAAATAAGAAAATCGGTGAGGCTAAAGTTACAACAGGCAAGCAAATGTTACTAGACCCCATATAATTTAAGAATTAAGGAGTGAGAAATGGTGACAAGGAATGTTATGTCCCAATTTGAAAAAGCAACCAGTTTGATAGGTCATCACAGCACCCTTTCAGTTGAAATATGGGATCTACCACTTCATGAGAAGCACCTGATAAAGTATGCATAATTCATGTATGAATAGACAGGAAAATTTGTTACCAGTCCTCAAATATTCAGGAGGTGTGTATGCTAAGTTTGTACTATAGCTTTTTCCATCTCTGCTATTCTTCATAAGGCCAAAGCATGAGAGCCGCGGATTACCCTCCTGCAACATTTCAGCCAACACAGGTCAAGGATGCTGTTGCATAGGGCAGTCATTGAGAATCATATGAACTAACTAAAGCTATAAGAAAATGTGTGCTATGCATTAAAAAGAAAGAGATAGACAGGCTGTGAAACACATGAGACAAAGGCATCACCTGATCAAAAAGAACACGGTATGCATTTAGATCATGATACAATGGACGGCCATTGTTGCTACAGTGTTCCAGCGCTTGGGCAATGAAATAGGCCACCCTTGCCCGCATTGCCCATTCCATTGGGTGCTGGTCCCCTACAACTTTTCAAGTTCATGATGAGAA
The DNA here is from genome assembly GCF_041138505.1 of Cibotium barometz. NCBI lineage: Eukaryota > Viridiplantae > Streptophyta > Polypodiopsida > Cyatheales > Cibotiaceae > Cibotium > Cibotium barometz. Next base: position 34,888,094 of record NC_141060.1, read on the forward strand.
ACGTGTCCAACTCAGTTTAAAATCGTCAGATAAAAAAACATATTAGTGGGAATGTGTCCAAACTGTTGAGCTCAAAAGTACCAAAATTTTTTAAGATAAATGTTGTGCTAAAAATCCCTCTATGCATCACAAATCTCAATTTGAAGTCTTTCCCCTGTCACACCAACAAAGGTGCACATCTGACCTTCATTTGAGCCATGCTCAACAAGGCATTCAGATTCTTTAGCCGGAACTCAGGCATCTGCCCTACCAGCAGCAATTTCGACAACATAATGCCTCAGCTTGCCTCGACAGCACTGAGCTTAGACATTGCCCAAGCTTTATCTGTCCATCATACTCTTATTGATGCTTTTGAACAGCATATACAGCCAAAACGTATCACTAAAAGAAAGGGCCAATCTTGTGACTACTAGCGTTGAACGTCTTGAATCGAACTTTTCATCAGCTGTCCACAGGCCTGTAAAAATTAAATAACCCCATGGACTCCAGACCCTAGTTAGCAGCGGTGGCGCTGTCAGAACCAAGTCAATTGAGAACTATACACAATCCCCAAATGCATGAGATCTTTTGGCAAGATTTTGCTTTATATCCAACATAGTAGAGCACAAAGAATATCCATAAGCAAAATCCTGCCACTATTATCCCACAAGTCTACCTGGTTTCTCCTTGCACAAAGCTTGTCTCACTACCCAACCAGAATATATACTTGATGAAGGCAGCTTTTCAAGGTATTGCTCTACAACCTCCCATCGTTAAATCCCCCAATTGTATGTGGACACTTTTTAAGGCAGTAGAAATGCAACCCAATGCCCAAGGAGCCTGCATACCCCTCCCATGATAAGTTTGTGCATGTGCCTCTGTAAATCAGCTTTTTGATGACTAATAGCATAGTGAATTTAATTAAATTTTATTTAATTGTACTCCCCCCCGGCCCCCCAACCCCACAAAAAAAAAGACTCTGTTTTGATAAAAAATTATCAAATTTAAATTCCTTTTGTTACATACAGTGGAAAAGATGCCTGGCAAGGGTTTCATTGGGCATATATTCAGCAACTAAATACCGCTCATCGCCCTCAAAGCAGCAACCAATAAGATTGACGACTTTATTGAAGCGAACTTGACCCACACCCCAAGCTTCTTCCTGCAAGTAAACATTTTACAGGATTAGAGAATGTTGATTCAAACAAAATGAGACAAGTTTCAATGTATCCCTTTGGTCTTTTGAACCTTCACCGTGTTCATGACTTGACGATTAAGTTATTTGTACTAAGCAACGAACCTCAAAAAAAATTAAGGAAAAACCAAACCTGCCTAAGGTCTCAGGCTCAATCAGCCATATACACAAACAAAGTCAGGATGTCATTCGAACTATTACATGTCCACAGAACATCTGAACATGCATGAGATAAAATGGATTCTTATGCTTTAGAACAAGTTTCCACAATATTTGATCTTTCTTCTTTTTCCATTATAGAGCAATCTGTTAAGACTCAAAGTTCAACAAATCTACTATCTTTGGTTCTTCAATGGCTACCTGTAAGGTTGTGTGACATACTGTCTAAATCTCATGGCTGATGCTGCAGAGTATATTTGGAATGATGACTGTCATTGGTTGCTGGAAGTGTGTTTTCACATCTTAGCAGGTTACATGCAGTGTGACAAGGACTTTGATGCATCATATTTAAGAAAAGTCTAGAAAATATTCATTAATGGCTTTAGAATATATGGACTGGCAACTGGTGTTTCACATCTAGAAAAAATGACTGTTGCAATATGATAAGCTTTTTGAAAGCAGCTTTTGTAACAGAAGCATGCCCCGAGATCTTAATTATTCGCTCGATTAAACTACACAATGCAAAACAGCATGGATGCAAAGAATGACATCACGCACAAAATCCACCAGTTGGACTGCTAACCAAGCATTACCAAATGCGAGGAGCTCCCCCTACGTGCGATACAGCAGCCGCTGCCGCACCCCCTCTCCTCTCCCTGCCTTCGTTTTCTGTGCCTCCCTCTTCTTCTTCTCCTGCCTTTTCCCCCCCTTGCCCCACCTCCAGCCCCTCCCCCATTTTTGCCCCTGCCCTCTCCCACCTTTGCACCCTGCCTGCACCCAAGCCCTTCATTCGCACCCCCCTGCCCCTTCCCCTTTTCTCACAGTTCAGTCTTCCTCCCTTCTCTGCCCTTCGCATCCTCCCTTTCCATCCTGCCCCCTCTCCCCCAGGGTTCTCTTTTTCTTCCCTCCACCCCTTTGAGTCCCCCCTCCTCTTTCCGCCCCGATTTTTTCTCCATCCCCTTCGTTGCCCTGTCCTGTTTCCTCCCACTGTTTTTCGTCCCAAATTGAATTTGTTCAGTTGAGGGTCACTTTGCATCCACCCTTCAGAAGGACTCCTTGGCAGCCACACCATCATCCCTGGCCAAGGCCACCCTCAACTCCTCTTTTTCCGAAGCAAAACTCCAACTCTTGGCTTCTTCAATGGCTTCACTCGAAGAAGCAAGCACTCCAACTCTTGGCTTCACTCTCCCACCCTTGCACCCTGCCTGCACCCAAGCCCTTCATTCGCACCCCCTGCCTGAAACCGGCCTCTAATAGAAACCAGAGTGCGGTAGACTAGCAGTCACCCGTCCACTTGTAGTCTAGATATGAAAACAAAAAAGATTGGGGCTAGAGTGCCCAAATCTGAAAACAAAGCGACACCTGTTGGCCCCAAAGCTTGGCGCCCCTTGCGGTATTTCTTTATTCAATTCCAAAAGTAGGAAAGGCTGAGTACAACCAAAATCAGCCAAGAGATCACACCTGTATGTCCAATCTGACGGCCCACAATACCTCTTAGCACAGAGGATCCACGCACACAGATCTGTGTCTCAAAGCAACACACTGTGCCTCCCTCTGATCAGCCAAGACCACTAAGCAGGGCAGCCATGAGCATACATCTGGCATAACTCAAGCACATGATTCAACATCTCAGCTCATACATACATGTATTGTTCAACCTCTGTCTCCACCCTTGTCAATCTGCCATACCCTCCTCTCACAAGGGACCAGATAGCTCAAATCTGCAACAGACATAAAGCAGTAGAAAGAGAGATAGATGAACAGATGCGGAGCTTACCAAAATCAGCCTGTGTATCTGCACTGGAGGAAGTAACGGTACCAATCTGTACTTGCAGGCACTTGTTTCCACAACCCTGCTTCACACGTGTGTATGTACTTGTCTGTACCCTCCTCCTTGTGTCCACCTCAGTGCTGTACCTGTCTGTACAGTCCTGAAAAACAGCACTGTACCAGTCTGTACTGCCTCGGAACACGTGCCAGAAGCTGTCCTTGCATACGCCGCCTGCGGCCAGTATCTGTACACGACTGTACCTGCGCAGTCAGCCTGTACCTGATCTGTCCAGCGCCGCCAACAGCAGTACTGTCCAGCGCAGCCTGTTTCTGTCCTGTCCGTACACTGTACGGCCGTCATACAGTGCTGTACGGCCTGTACCAGGACCAGCAGCCACCTGTGATAGTCGCCTGCTACAGCCGCTTGCAACAGCAGATGTACACGCAGCAGTTCCTGTGCACCGCCTGTACCAGAGCATGTAACTGCAGCAGCCTGTCCGTACAGTGCTGTACGGCTGGTTTGCACAGAGAAAACAGCAGCAGCACACCTTCTTTCAGTCGACCAGTTCTTCTCCTTGCTTTTCCACGCTTCCCCACAACTCCTTTTGCTCCACGTTTTTCAAAAGCTAGAGAGAGAGAGAGAGAGAGGAGAGAGAAGCACACACTCCAAAAGTGGAGTTGCCCCCTCTCCATAATAATCCTAGGGCCCCCCACTTTAATTGTTATTAAAGTTCCCTAGGGGCCACTAAGGCCTAGGGGCAACTTTTCATAAAACATTAGAATTCTAATGTTCTAGTTCCCCCCTTCACACCTAGGTATGTCCACACATCATTAACTCTGTCCGGGCACCCCCCATGTGAATCATTCAATATTCTGACTCAGCAACCACCATGCCCACACTTGTGCTGTTCCATTTTCACAGGGCCATGACATACCCCCCTCTTGAAAAATGGCAAGCGTCCTCGATTGCATTCTGGTGATACAGCAAAATATCCAAAGTGAAATATACAATATGGCAAGATCAGCGTCCCAATCTCTCTAAGCCATGCACATGTATCAACATCATTCACTGCAAAACAATGGCGTAGTAATAGTCCAAGTTGTATACCACTGTGAACCATACATATCCACAAAATCCCATGTGACTAGTACACATATATCATAGAAGTCCCATAAACAGATGTACTGTCAGCCATCAGTACCTTCGGGTGAGATAAAAACTGCACCAAGTGACCTCTAGATGTCATCTGAGCCTGTCTGTATCAAGGGAGTGGAGGTGCTACCCCCCTCTTGAGCATCAGGTAATGCTCCAGACCCATGCTCTGCTGAACCTGAATGAGCCACAACAAGAGTCGGCTCTAACTCAAAGGCATCGAGATAAAGCTGCAAAACTTGAGGTGAATCTGTTAAGTCACCTTCCTCCATCCACTTCGCATCCATCGGTGAATAGTTCTTGAACTTCACAAGATAGCGACGGGAAACTTTACCTCGTACCTTCCTTTCTTTATGTGCCAGTATCTGCTCTGGAATCAGAACCTCATCAAGTTCCTCAACTTCTGGCTGAGCCTCATCTGATACATCCTCAGGCACATCCCCACGGAAAGGTCTAAGGAGACTCACGTGAAAAGCATTGTGAATCCTCCAGTGATCTGGTAGCTTCAAACGATAGGCTATCTCACCAATCTTTTCCAATACCTGAAAAGGCCCATAATAACGCATGCTCAATTTAGGGAATAAGCGCTCTTTACCCTTCATCTTCTTGAGTCTAGCCTTTTCACAGCGCAAAAGAACCCAATCACCCAATGCAAACTCTAAATCACGTCTGTGACGGTCTGCGGCTTTCTTTTGCTTCTGCTGAGTTTTCTTGAGTGCCAACTTAACTCTCCGATAAGCTTCATCCAGACTCTCCACATACTGATCAGCCTCAAAGATCTTATCCTTTGTATGCAAAATGGGTGGTACCTTCTTCCCTCCTTCCACAATCTCAAAAGGCAGCTTGCCTGTCGAGGTACGTACAGTGTTGTTATATGCAGACTCCACTAAAGGAAGATACTTTTCCCATTGTTGCTTGTGCTCTGACACATAACACTTGAGAAGATCCAACACTGTCGAGTTAGCCTCTTCTGACTGACCATCACTCTGTGGATGAAATGACGATGAAAACTTGAGAGTTGTACCCATGTTGTCAAACAACTCTCTCCAGAACAAACTCGTCATCCGTGGATCTCGGTCACTAATGATAGACGTAGGCAATCCATGATACTTGAAGATGTTCGCCATGAACAACTTCACCATATGATCCACTTTGATCGTCTTACGCACAGGAATGAAATGAGCCTGCTTACTGAACCTGCATATGATAGTCCAGATGCCATCATTGCTCGTATGTGTCCGTGGAAGATCAAATATAAAATCCATGGCAATGCTCTCCCAAGGTCTATCTAGAATAGGTAAAGACTGTAATAACCCTGGTGTCTTTTGACGGTCAAACTTTACCTTCTGACATACGATGCATTGCCTCACAACGGCATCAACATCTCTTCTCAAGGTTGACCAATAAAAGAAAGTCTCCACTGCTTTTACCGTTGCGTCAATACCTCTATGACCTGCATACGGTGGAGCATGACTTTCAATCATAACCTTGAGTCGCAATGGCCTGGCAACACACAGTCTGCCATGCATCAATAAAAACCCATCTCTGAGAGTATAGTGCTCATGCCGCTGACCCTCAGACATCTGATCATACAACCTTTCAAAGTCCTCATCATGGGCATACTGCTCTTTCATTTCATCAAGCTCATGATGATAAGCAAGTGAAACTGCAGAGACCTGTGGCTTGCGTGACAAAGCATCTGCCACTACATTCTTTTTGCCTTCCACATGCACAATCTGGAAGTGAAACATAGACAAAAAGTTTGCCCAACGCATATGCTTCTCTTAAAGCTTAGTCTGCGTGAGGAAATAACGCAAGGTCTGATGATCTATCTGCACAGTGAAATCAGCCCCAGGCAAGTAGTGTTTCCATGTAGAAAGAGCGTGAATTACAGCCAACATCTCTTTCTCATAAACCTGTAAATGCTTCTTAGCATCTTGCAATATTCTACTCTCATAGGCTATGACATGTCCCTCTTGCATGAGAACTGCACCAATGCTACTTCCACATGCATCACACTGGACAACAAAAGCCTTTCGGAGGTCCGGTAACACCAATACTGGGTCCGAAGTAAGCTTTTCTTTGAGCTTTTTGAATGCTGTAATTTCCCGATCAGCCCATCTAAACGGAGTTGCCTTCTTTGTCAAGGCATGAAGAGGTGAAGCAATTTCAGCAAAGTGCCGTATGTACCGCCTGTAATAGGAACACAATCCTAGAAAACTGCGTACATCATGCACAGTCCTCAAAGCTGGCCAATTAAGTATTGCTTCCACCTTTGCTAGATCCATACGGACTCCATGCGCAGACACAATATGCCCCAAGAAATGTATCTCCTGCAAAAAGAACTCACTCTTCTTGCCATTAACAACCAACCTATGGTTTCTGAGTTCTGCAAACACAATGGCCAAATGCCTTCTATGCTCTTCCTCAGTTCGTGAATGCACAATCATATCATCAAAGAATGTGCCGACAAACTCTCTATGAGGCCTGAAAATCCTGTCCATCATTCTGTTAAATGTGGCAGGCGCATTTGTCAAACCAAAGGGCATAACCAAGAACTCATACAACCCAAACGTGGTTCGGAATGCTGGCTTATGCACATCCTCGGATCTAATGCGTATCTGATGTTACCCGCTTTTCAAGTCAATACGACTAAAGACTGTGGAGCCCTGTAAGCGGTCCAAAATGTCATCGATCCTCGGTATGGGAAATCGATTCTTGATAGTATTCTTGTTGAGCGCCCTGTAATCAATACACATGCGCCAAGAACCATCCTTTTTCTGCACTAAGAGCACAAGTGAGCAAAAGGGTGATGAGCTAGGCTGTATCAACCCTTTATTCAGAAGCTCCTGCCACCTGACTCATAATCTCTTCCTGTTGGGCTGCACTAACACGGTACAACGGTCTATTCGGTGGAGTACTACCAGGAATCAAATCAATGGCATGATCTTCCGGCCTCTCAGGAGAAAGTTCTCCTGGCAATGACTCGAAAAAACAGTCTTGAAACCCACATAAGAAATCAGTCATGTCCTTATCTAACATAGACAAATTAGACTTAGACTCATCATCCTGTGCATCCTTTACATAAATCAAGTACGCGGAAAGATGCTTTTTCATTACTGGTGAAATCGCCGAAGCGGATACAATAGGAACAGATTCCCCTTTGAGTTTTACATCCAATACATGTTCTTTCCCTCTATGAGTCAGAGTGATTTTCCTATTGTAAGTATCCCACCACCGCATGTACTCTGTGGCACCATGGCATCCCCAATAAAACATCACAGCCATCCAAAGGCATGATGAAGAACTCTTCGCTGTCCACATAACCCTGCAAATGAAGCCGAAGCTTCCCAATGATAGGAGTAACGGGTTCTGCATACCCTGGACAAGCCATATTAGCCTCATGTAACGGCCCCATCTCCTCTGCGCGAATCCCCAATCGGCCAGCCAAATCTGGTGAAATGAAGTTGGCTTTAGCACCTGTGTCAAAGAAGATCAAGGCATTCTGATCTCTCACTTTGCCCCATGCCCTGCACAACTCTGTTGCGTCACCACCTGGCTGTTCCCCCACAAGATCAGGAACTAAGCCTCCAGAAGGTTTTGGTTTCTTTGACTTGGGCTCTCCTTTATTGTCAGTCCTTTTGGGACTTTCTTTTGGGACAATTGAATGACATATGCCCCTCTTCAGTACAGTAAAAACATTTATGAGCATCTCTCAAAGCCTGTCTTTCCTCAGAAGTCCTCTTGGGCATTGGCAACTTCTTATACCTCGTCTCTGAAGACCCTTTAGCATCACGAGAAGCATGCCCAGATTTTTCAGCTTTCTTGCTCATGTTCTTACTGCCTTTAAACCCAGATGAACCTCCGGTGAGTAACGCATTAGCTGTCATAGCATTTTCAATCATCTGTGACATGTTCGTTACTCTTGTTTTGATACAATAATCTCGTACCTCCTTGGGCAGCCCACAACAATACTTCTCTACCTGCTCAGACAATGGCACTGCACGATAAGAAGTCACTGGGAGTAAAGCTTCCCAAAACTTCTTGTTATAATCCTCCAAATTCTCACACTTTGAAGCATCCAATTTGTGCCATGCAGTCATAACATCCACCTCAAATGTAGATGTGAGCCATACGGAAGAGAAAACCTGATTAAATTGGACCGATGTAGTGGGTGCTATGCCCTGCAAAAGAAGAGTAGACCACCACTGCAAAGCATTGCCCTTGAGAAAAGTGGCAGCTTTCCTCACCTTAGAGGACTCTGTGTAATTCCCACCAGAAAAAGCAGCATCAAACTGCTGTAAAAAGGTAAGTGCTTTCAATTTATCTTTGGCTCCACTGAATGTATCAAACTTCACTGCAGCTCCCCCTTCCTTGTAATCCTTCGCCTTTCCCATAGGCGTTAGATTATCATATGGAAGTGGTTTCACAAGATTGCTGCCCCCAACATTCATGCCCATCATTGGGTCAACATTTCCCATTCCCACACCAGGCATACCGTACATTCCAGCCATGTTTCCAAACATTCCGTTATGCATACCTGGCTGCATACCACCAAACATATTTCCTTGCATTCCAGGTTGCATGCCCCCAAACATATTTCCTTGCATACCGGACTGCATACCACCATACATATTCCCCTGCATACCAAGCTGAAAATTAGCTCCAAAAGGCCCGTGCATACCCATGCCTCCCTGAGGGTAACCCCCAGTCATAGATTGGAACACCGAGCCACCACCAAAATAACCTGGATGCATATTCTGCTGAGGAATAGGTAGTTGTCCATAGAAGGAACTCTGAGAGTTTGCACCATAAGCATGCTGCATGTTCGGAAACTGGCCAAAAGATGGTTCCTGTGGGATGGCACCACTATGACTCTGTGGAAGATTCTTAGAACGAACCTCCTCCTTCTTTTTCTTGGGCTCTGTGCGGGATCTCATAAATTCAGCAAATCTCTCACTCTGAGTGAGCTGCATTAATACATCCATAACACTAGCCAAACGATCTTTGAACCGAGCATCATCATCCTCTTTACCATGTACATCTTCTGGCTGTGTTACATCCTCATAAGGCTCAGCATCTGCAGCCTGTTCTCCTGCATGAATATCTTCAGATACATCTCTCTCAGGAGAAGTCTCTTGCTCTTCCTCTTCATGATAGAAGTACTCATCCTCTGTATCAGACATGTTTGCTGAATTTTTCAGCGATGGCTTTCTTCGAGGCAACCACGAGCTCACCCCCTTCAGAAAGTTGATGATTGGTCCCGGCAACCGGAACCTTGAAACCAGCCTCTAATAGAAACCAGAGTGCGGTAGACTAGCAGTCACCCGTCCACTTGTAGTCTAGATATGAGAATAGAAAAGATTGGGGCTAGAGTGTCCAAATCTGAAAACAAAGCGACACCTGCTGGCCCCAAAGCTTGGCGCCCCTTGCGGTATTTCTTTATTCAATTCCAAAAGTAGGAAAGGCTGAGTACAACCAAAATCAGCCAAGAGATCACACCTGTATGTCCAATCTGACGGCCCACAATACCTCTTAGCACAGAGGATCCACGCACACAGATCTGTGTCTCAAAGCAACACACTGTGCCTCCCTCTGATCAGCCAAGACCACTAAGCAGGGCAGCCATGAGCATACATCTGGCATAACTCAAGCACATGATTCAACATCTCAACTCATACATACATGTATTGTTCAACCTCTGTCTCCACCCTTGTCAATCTGCCATACCCCTCCTCTCACAAGGGGCCAGATAGCTCAAATCTGCAACAGACATAAAGCAGTAGAAAGAGAGATAGATGAACAGATGCGGAGCTTACCAAAATCAGCCCGTGTATCTGCACTGGAGGAAGTAACGGTACCAATCTGTACTTGCAGGCACTTGTTTCCACAACCCTGCTTCACACGTGTGTATGTACTTGTCTGTACCCTCCTCCTTGTGTCCACCTCAGTGCTGTACCTGTCTGTACAGTCCTGAAAAACAGCACTGTACCAGTCTGTACTGCCTCGGAACACGTGCCAGAAGCTGTCCTTGCATACGCCGCCTGCAGCCAGTATCTGTACACGACTGTACCTGCGCAGTCAGCCTGTACCTGATCTGTCCAACGCCGCCAGCAGCAGTACTGTCCAGCGCAGCTTGTTTCTGTCCTGTCCGTACACTGTACGGCCTGTACCAAGACCAGCAGCCACCTGTGATAGCCGCCTGCAACAACAGCAGATGTACACGCAGCAGTTCCTGTGCGCCGCCTGTACCAGAGCATGTAACTGCAGCAGCCTGTCCGTACAGTGCTGTACGGCTGGTTTGCACAGAGAAAACAGCAGCAGCACACCTTCTTTCAGTCGACCAGTTCTTCTCCTTGCTTTTCCACGCTTCCCCACAACTCCTTTTGCTCCACGTTTTTCAAAAGCTAGAGAGAGAGAGAGAGAGAGGAGAGAGAAGCACACACTCCAAAAGTGGAGTTGCCCCCTCTCCATAATAATCCTAGGGCTCCCCACTTTAATTGTTATTAAAGTTCCCTAGGGGCCACTAAGGCCTAGGGGCAACTTTTCATAAAACATTAGAATTCTAATGTTCTAGTTCCCCCCTTCACACCTAGGGATGTCCACACATCATTAACTCTGTCCGGGCACCCCCCATGTGAATCATTCAATATTCTGACTCAGCAACCACCATGCCCACACTTGTGCTGTTCCATTTTCACAGGGCCATGACACTGCCCCTTCCCCTTTTCTCACAGTTCAGTCTCCTCCCTTCTCTGCCCTTCGCATCCTCCCTTTCCATCCTGCCCCCTCTCTCCCAGGGTTCTCTTTTTCTTCCCTCCACCCCTTTGAGTCCCCCCCTCCTCTTTCCGCCCCGATTTTTTCTCCATCCCCCTTCGTTGCCCTGTCCTGTTTCCTCCCACTGTTTTTCGCCCCAAATTGAATTTGTTCAGTTGAGGGTCACTTTGCATCCACCCTTCAGGACTCCTTGGCAGCCACTCCATCATCCCTGGCCAAGGCCACCCTCCACTCTTCTTTTTCAGAAGCAAAACTCCAACTCTTGGCTTCTTCAATGGCTTCACTCGAAGAAGCAAGCACATTAGTGTGCACATTTGTCAACAGATGGCTGCTGTCTGGCTCGAGGCCAAATCTGCAAGCTCCTTGTGTTAGCATTTATAATCTCCTGTTGGTGACTATTTTGGTGTCTACGAGTGCCCTTCCCATGTTCAGGCAACCCCCCTATTTTTCCTGGGCCTCTGATGTGGGCTGCCCACCCTTTGATGGCATTTATGCCTATTTTTCCCCATTTTTTAAGGTCGTGTTGGAGTCATGGGTGAGTCATCCAGTGCATATGGTGAGTATATACTATATATATGCTGCCCCACCCCCTCATTATTATCATCATTTGTTGGTCATCTGGCACCCTTCATCCCTCTGCCTACGGAGACCACTCCTCACCTATAGGTTGGTTGTATCCATCTTTCTTCTTGAGAATTAATGCATCAGCATTTTGTTGTTTTCTCTCATCCCTCACTTGGTGCTTCAACATTTTTGTCATTCGTCTACATCTTTCTGCTGCCCTTTGACATGGTATCAGAGTAGAGGTGTCTAGACCTGGGATCGTTGGTTGGTGCTGATTTTTGCCGCATTTTCACACGAGCCTGGTGGCAGCCCGCAATGTTTTACACCTGTGTTTTCATCTCCGGAGGGGCAGGTCTGCATCCTTTGTGTTTTTTTTCTCCTCTCCACTCACTTTCTATTCCGCCCACCCTCCCTACAAGTGCAGAGAGCAGTTCTTGGGCTGTTTTGGTGTCTGTGTTTTTCAGAGGGGATACACCATGGCACCATTCAACCTCGGGCGGTTCAGATACCCACTCTTCCAACTTTTGCTGTATATGCAAAGTTGGATGGCACAAACTACAACATCTAGAAAGTCATGGTGGAAGCAATCTTGGAGACATACGATCTTCTGGAGTTCATCACTCGCTCGGTCCTCCTGCCTTACCCGGACACCGAAGAGGATGAGGATATGAGGGATACCCTTATGCACGAAGCTGCTCTATGGGATCGGCTTAATGCCCATGCTCGATCATTCATCCTTCTGAACTCTCAACCCTTCGTCATCGCTCACATCAAACAGGATACCCATGCACATGTTGCTTGGAAGAAACTCTCTGACATTTACGATAGGAAGACACCCATGAAGAGAGTTTCCCTAAAGCTTCAAATGTTGAAGCTTTCACCCACTAATTCCACTTCCATGCGGGATCACATCAACAAACTGGAGTCATTGCAATCTGAGATTTCTGGGTGCGGGAAGGAGGTTTCCACTGAGGATATGGCAAGTCGGCATTCCTCAACGGGGAGCTAAAGGAGGAGTTTACGTGGAGCAACCCCTGGGATTTCATGTTCCTAGCTCCAAAGGTATGGTCTACAAGCTGAAAAAGGCCTTGTATGGTTTGAAACAAGCCCATAGGGCTTGGTATGAGAAGATTGATGCATTCTTTCAACAGAAGGGTTTCAAGTGGTTGTCAGCGGTTGATCCAAATCTCTACATCTTTCTCGAGAAAGGGTTGCATACTATTGTCATTCTCTATGTGGACAACTTGATCATCACAGGCAGCTATAAAACACACATTGCTCCGACAAAGACTGCCCTCGGTAACGAATTTGAGATGACAAATCTCAAGTTGCTCAACTTCTTTCTTGGATTGGAGATTTTTCGGCACTCATATGGCATATTCATTTCTCAGCAACGGTATGTTACAGAGTTGTTAGAGGCTTTCAGAATGACAAATTGTAAGCCCATCACTTCCCCCATGGATCCGGGCATCAAACTCTCCTCTTCTAGACCCGATTCAAGTGCAAATACACTTCTAGACAATGCATGGGTAGGAGCCCAAATGGAGGCAACGTGGATTGCCCTAGAGGCCATCGAGACATAGAGAGCAGCCTACCGCTACCATGTTTACACCTCCTCCTATACCAAGGTAGAGACAAGGTCACAAAAGATTTTTTCTTCTTGACAAGGCTGTTGGAGGTGGCAATTCTCGTAGCTACTCTCGGGTTATCGCATGACTAGAAGTTGTGGTGGATTATCCCATATGCAAGAGCATGGGAAGTTGAAAAGCCATATATAGGGTGTGGTGGCACCTTGTCATAGATATCTCCTCCAGCTAGGAGATGGGAGCCCAGCCACCGACGTTGCTCAGTGCCCTAGGGTGGTGTGTGTGCTGCTATTGCGTGACTCTAACATGCATAGTTTCCACGAGTTTCGGAAACGAGGGTGCGGAGCACGGCGAGAAACGGAGTTTCGGAGTTTCGGCCTTCGGGAAGAAACGGGGAAACGGAGTTTCGGTTTTAGGGTTTAATACATATATATATAATTAATAAAAACATTACAAAAGCTTGAAAAATACATCTTTGCTCAAGTTCAATGTCAAAGACCCAAATGACCCTACATCTTTGTTTGGAACATGAGCAAGATGGTCCTTCACACGGGTGACACTCCCCGTTTTGACCAACCCACAATATCTACATCTCCATTTTCTGGAGCCACCAGATCCTGCATAACCCCCCACTTGCTCCACATGCTGCCAAAAAGGATCCGGAGTCCGAGCCATGTTACTTGTGCGGTTCGAGGTCGGGAGACTCGGAGAGATTCGAGGAGTGGAGGCTGTTTTTCTGGTCCTGCAGGCTGCGAGCAAGGTGCGACTCATTCTTGCTTGGTAGAGCTTAGATGGCAAAGGTGGAGGCCCCAAGTAGAGGTAGAGGGCGTGGTAGAGGGCTGATGTGGAGGTAGAGGGGTAGAGGGCAAGGTAGATGGGTAGAGCAGCTCCAAACAGGCGGCGGAAATAAGCGCGCAGAATGGCGGCAAAAAACAGCACGCGGGTTTCTAAACCCTGGAAAAATAGGGCCTTGGAAACGCCGTTTTTGGAAACGGAAACGTTTTCGAAACGTTTCCACGTTTCAATGGGCCAGAAACGGCGTTTCTGGAAACTATGCTAACATGGTATCAGAGCTCGGCCCGTGTGGTCCTGGGCAGTCCTAACCTCTGTTTGATCGAGGTGCTCGAATTGAAGGAGGGTGTTGGAGGTGGCAATTCTCGTAGCTACTCTCGGGTTATCGCATGACTAGAAGTTGTGGTGGATTATCCCATATGCAAGAGCATGGAAAGTTGAAAAGCCATATATAGGGTGTGGTTGCACCTTGTCATAGATATCTCCTCCAGCCAGGTTTTTTGGGGGGAGCAACGGCTAGGAGATGAAAGCCCAACCACCGACGTTGCTCAGTGCCCTGGGGTGGTGTGCGTGCTGCTGTTGCTGCGTGACTTTGACAAAGCCCACCCTCACCACCGCCATGAAGAAGTTCAACACTCTGAAGGTCCAACAGCTTACTCCGCAAGGAATGCCTTGGAGAAGACGGACTTCTCGTCTCTTTCTCCTTGCATCATTGGGACCTTATGAACACTGGCCTTAGATCAGCCTTCAATGAGGTCGTGCAAACATGTTCTCTTCCAAAGAGGCTCGCCAAGGGCCTTATACATCTCATCCCCAAAGAGGGCAAGTGTAACTTGGTTGAACACAAATGCTAATCAATACACTTAAATACACCAAGATTTAATGGACAACATGCTCAATACAAGAAGTAATTTGCTGAATTGACAAGAGACGCACAATGAGCCGAAACAGTCAGCCCCTCCCTCAAATAAAGTATACTGATCTTCGGAGAATCAAGTACATACTACTGTCATGGGCATTTCTGACCAGGTTTCCATACCAATGCAGTATTGCCAACAATGTGGTTTTCAATGTAGACTTGCAACTCACACTACCCTCTCAAGTGCCCATGTTCCCTACCATCTGCTCTCTATTGTTCCACCAACACATAGTAGCAACAATATGCAAGAGAGTACGCAAGACAAGAGAACACTACACAAAGTATGTGAACATGGAGTCCTGCTACTTGCTTCATATTTAAGCATCAAAGCTTACCAATTGCAAGTAGAGTCAATGACAACGAAAGTCTTCACGATGGAAGTGTTTGGAGTGATAAAATCTTCAATCTATCACGATCCTTCGAGACAAAAGTCTTCAAGAGGATGAAGAGAACCCTGGGAAAGCTTCCCCTATGGTTCAACTTGAGAAAGAAAGGCTGAAATTAAGGTTTTCAGTAAAAAGACCAAAAATTGCAGCAGCTATTTTGTTGATTTCAGTCATTGGGAGTGTGTGGGAGAGTGAACACTCCCTGGAAACACTCTTGGAAGCTTGGAAAACACACTAGCAGGCTTGGATATGGAGTTGGGAAGAAGAAAGTGTAGAAAATACAACCAAAAAGGCCTCATGAAGGGGGCGCCGACTTCTAGAGAGAGAGGAGAGATGGTGAGATGTCCACTCTAGGTGTCAGGTAGAGAGGACAAGTGCCTTGTGGTGCACGCTAGAACGGACACATCTGTTGTGGCCAACCAACATCCTCCACACATATATAAGCAAAAGGCATCATTTCACTCATTTAATCAAGCCATTCATTCATTCATCAATCTCATAACTCGGTAGAAGTTATGCAAGAGCCAAAGGTCACCCCTTTGGGGCTGACCAAGGGCTCAACCATGTACAAGCATTAAAGTCACCGTTTTGTACCATATTAAATACAAAAAACCTGACACCAACTATCTCTCTTCTTCTCTCTCCTCTGTCTTAATCATGTTTAAATCAACATCTTGTTCTTAATCAAGCTTAGGGCTAAGGCTTCCACACATGCAACAACTTGCACCTTCAACCTCACCTCCCAACTCTTATCCATGGCACCCAGACGAGTTCCATCCATGATAGGAGCATCTTGGATAACATATTCACCTTTAGAGAGGCAATACCATTCGCATAGTTGCTCTAAGAGGATATAGCACTCCTGCTACTTGACTTAGAGAAAGCCTACATTGGAGTGGATTAGGATTTCTTAGAGAGCACTATGTTGCAGATGGGTTTTTCACCCTCTTGGATCCCAAGAGTCTCCGCTCTGTACTCCTAAATCCATAGCCAGGTTCTCATACACGGTGCATGAGGGAATCAGTTCCTAATCTCTTGCTCTATGCGGTAAGGCTTTACCCTAACCCCTTTCCTTTTCCTTTTTGTAGCCAAGGCTATGAGTTGTTTCCTTTGGGTAGGAAGCTACTTTAGTGGAACTATGCATGACTTTCTTTGGCTGGCCGGATGGTGGTGGCCACCCAAGTTCTCCTAGCCACCATGTGGTATATCACTTCATGTTGGGCATTCTCTCGGGCCTCCATTGGATAAATCCAACGGCTCATTCGAAACTTCTTGTGGGTCAACAGTGATGGGTGGGATTTTTGCACTTGGAGAGTCATCGTTCAGCCTCTCCCCATGAGGGAGGCCTAGGTATCACTGATCCCATGACCCAACGCTGTGCTTTGGTTGGGGGTCTCCAACCTGGAGGAGAACTATGGAAGAACTTCCTCATTACCCGCATCTTGGACCCTCCCGTGTGGTGATAACAATGGTTGCCTTGGCTGCCTAGCATCAAAAGCATCAGGGATCTTCTCAACACCTCCTCTTCGCAAGCATAAAGTTGAAGTTGTCATTGACATAAATTACACACTGTATGTCGCCATCAACATTTTGCTACGTTGGAGTTTGTTCAGTTGGACTGAAACTCAACTCGATGCTCTTGCAATGAATATGTTGCAAAGAGAGCAATGCCATCAACTTTATAATCAGGATTCAAAGGACTCCACTAGTGTAAATTTAAGTACCAAAGAGACTCTATAATAGTGTTCACAATTTTTGAGACACACGGAGAGAAAAAAAAGAGCATCACTAAATTTAGTCAATGATTCAAAATG
The DNA here is from genome assembly GCF_041138505.1 of Cibotium barometz. Classification (NCBI taxonomy): domain Eukaryota; kingdom Viridiplantae; phylum Streptophyta; class Polypodiopsida; order Cyatheales; family Cibotiaceae; genus Cibotium; species Cibotium barometz. The sequence goes on from NC_141060.1 coordinate 34,905,188, forward strand.
TTCTCATTGAACATGAAAAGGTTTTATCAAACCAAAGAAACCCTCAAGCATGTTTGTCATGCAACTTTGTGCCCTATTGATAAGTCAAGAACTCTATACATAGAGCGACATTTTGTGTAAGAACTTGAGATCTTGTCTCCCAGCAAAAAGAGGATACAATAGCTAAGATGACCTAATAGTGGATGTATGGCTAAGATGGCTGAATTGTGGACCTATAGCCACCAAGTAGCTCAGCTATGACCAAAATTGAGGCCAAGAAACATGATCGCTACTAATTTGGTCTTATATGAAGTGGACACGGTGGTATAAACACATTAATATGCCAAGTGGATAGACAAGACATATAAATCATGATTGATTAAGTAAAGTACATTAGTGTGGTCGTCTCTCAGTTGTGATCCCCATCGAGGGATGTTTTGGGATAATGGCCAACAAAGCATAGGAAGGCTTGTCTTGCCAAATAAGGGAGGCTAAGATCATGAAGCAAAAGCCCAATGCTACGGGCTTGGCCTCTCCTCCTAAAAGTGCAAGGCCATACTCAGAGGACAAGGGCATTGCAAGTTCTGAGATGATATATACTGCACTGGTTCTCAGATAGTTAACAGCAACAACAACTAACAAACCAACAGTATTGGCGAGTACCCAAACTAATATTTAAAACTGAAGAGAATTCTCATATGTAAAATAAATACTCATAATATTATATCTATCTCAATAGGTCCCCACCTTTAGTCCATGTCCCATCTCTAGATTCTGTGCCCACACCTGATGACTCAAACCTGTCATTTTAACATATACCCCCCACCCACCCCCCAAACACACACACACTATCATTCTACAAAAACTCTTATCTCATTCTTACTCCAGGAGCTCTAGCCCTTGTTACCATGCCATTACAATTATTGCAATTCCCCATATCATCCAGGTTTGAAACCTCGTTGCTCTCCTAAATCCCACTGGATGCCATTATAAACCTCCAATCTGTACGATACATATGCTTGTACTATGTATAGCAACCAGGGGAGTTGAGCAAGATAACTCCCACTTGTTCTTCAACGCCGTAAGAAATATTTTGGCAAGGATTTTTAAAAATCTGTGATCTGTGATGCAAAGCAATCCATGCCCAAACCTTGTACTGTTGCACACCCTCTTGCCAACATAGTCTAACATGTACGAGAAAGGTCAGCTGAGTCAGCTGCTAAACACCACTTAAAGGTGTATAAGCCTCTTGCATAAGAGGAGCTTGATCTCTCACCGGCATCCAGGTAATAACCAGCTCCTGCCAAAGTCCCTCTTAACTTGAGGGGCTTCAGTGTTCCCCGCATCAATCATCGCTTGGTATCATGTGCAAGCTCTAACTTTGTCTTGGATCCCCTCAAATAAGCTGGCACATTTCCATAATTCACCTACACCTGTCATCCTCCAGACAAGCATATGATGTCATAGATCTATTCAACTTGCTGGTTTCTTTAGGTGGCTGAAATCATCACCAGGGCGCTTGAAGTATAATTTATGCACACCTCGGAGTTCCTAACTTTTGTTGTACATGTGCTCTGTCCCCCTTGGCTTCCCCTTGAGACCTTGCCGCCACAAATTCTCAAAGCTGCTCTTAGAACTCTAGAACTGCTCCTCTGTTTTTTATGTAAAGCCTTCCTGGACGACTTCCTGGACGACTTCCTGAACGGCTGATTACTGACCACCATAAGGGTTTTTATTGAGCACACCCAAGAGAAAACATTCAAATGGCTTTCGCATCAATATGAAATGCTAATAACATCTTAGTTTGCTCATTCATAAAAGTTGAAAACAACAGGAAAAATCAAATTCAAATGTAGACTCACTGCAAATTGCCTGGGGTCTGGCCAAGCTATCTTTGGAAACCGCTTCACTGCAATCCAACGATTGTTATCTAAACACCCTTTGAAAACCATGTTGGGTGCCCTGTCACCTCCTTCCGACACAATATTCTCATGACTGAAATCATCTGTTGCTGCTCTGAGTTGCTCTAAAGAAAACTCTCTGAATGGTGGCACTGAATCAGCCTCGTTGGCACGCGAGTTATCTGCCACATGGCATCACCACAGCACTATTAGTCACCATTCACAATGGATATTTCTGTGTATGATCAAGACAAACATTGTAAAAAGGGGAATGTTGCAGTGCCATTATACATGACACTTTTGCATTTTTTGGAAAGTAGAGCTTCATCACACATGGCACAGACTATCCAAATGATGGCTTTAGATCCTGCACCTGTGTGCAATTAGCTAGATTTTATGTCAAACTGAGCGAGGGCACATCAGATCACATAACAAAAGCACATGAGCAAGAGGGGGAAACCTGACTCCAGTCGCGTGGCATGAGCTGGAGCGCCATCTAATGGTTGTGATAAATGAAGCCGTGAAGAACAGCAGCCCATCAGTCGAAAAGACAGGGGAAGCAGAAGCTTCTCTCAATGGGAGGGGCACATATGCTCTTCTTGAGCTGAAGAAAACGTTTGTTTTGGATCCGCCAACCTCGATCCTCCAGCAGCTTCTCTTCTGTCGCTTCGGCAACTGCAAAAAGCTAGAATCTGCAGAAATATGCAGGCTGGGATCACATCGAGCTGGAGTGGGACAGAAAAAACACACTGCCGGGGGGGGGGGGGGGGGGGGAGCTTTTAAGGCTATGGCGGGTTAAAGCTTTTCGGGCAATGGAGATGCAACGCGCTTGGGCTATGGGGATAGCGAGGAAATGGAAAGAAAGAGGAGCTATAGCGATGGTGAAGACGATCAGGAGAGGTGAGGGCAGAGAGAGAGAGAGAGAGAGAGAGAGAGAGAGCTGGCTAGCTGTTGGTGGGCAAGGGAAGGAGGAGGGCCCCTGGTTTCTAAGTATTGTTTTTTTTTTTTAAATGCAATGAGGCCACTCTCCTTTGATTTTGACTGTTGCTGTTTAGGGGCTTGCCTGCGGCTGCTGCCGGCAGCCCCCTTGAACTCGCACGTGTGGAGCAGTGTTCGAAAAAAACCCGGGTATAGTGTAATTTGCACTTGCAGATTTTTAAAATTACCTTCAAATTTGAAACTTAAGGGTACAAAAACCTGCATATTTTGAGGGGTTGTAGAACAAAAACCTTCAAAATTTGAAAATTTTCTTTATAAATAATTTCACAATTTTTAGATGAAGGTTTTTTACTTTTTGGGAAAATAGTTTTTTTCGAACACTGGTGTGGAGGGAAGGTCCCCGCACGTTTGACCTCGATATCCGACTTTGACCTTTAGGCTGTGAGCATCCCTCCCCACGTGACCTTGGTCCTAGCCACACATAAGGGTCGCTTCATATGTTTTCTCTCTTAAAAAAGGCCATGATCTACCTGAGTTCAAGTCCAACCGTTGGTCGTATATGCCCTCATGTTACATTCTACCGACGTTAATACCCCCCTCTCTCTCTCTCTGGTTTTGGATAGGTTTTAGTTAGAAAACCATTAAGTTTATCCACGACAGACCGGTTGATTGACGCAGCATCCACCTCATAACAATTAGATGGACACTAAGATTTAACGGAGAAATGTCAAAGCATTGTTGAGCATTGGGTAAATTCGTTGCAATCGTCCATTATGCACGTCAGAGGTGTGAGAGAGGGGGGGAAGCTCACGCCCCTGTGGTATTGGATAGGTTTTAGTTAGAAAACCATTAAATCTATCCACGACAGACCTGTGTGATTGACGTAGCATCCACCTCATAACAATTAGACGAACAATAAGATTTAAAGGAGAAATGTCAAAGCATTGTTGGGCATTGGGTAAATTCGTTGTTGCAATCATCCATTATGCACTAGATTGCTAACTATGATTTCCATGGCCCTAACATGTATAATGTTTCTCTTGATGTTGCACTAGAGACCCAAGCATTGTCTGTTACATTTTCAATAAGCAAATGGCTATTAAACTATGTGTCAAGCATGATGCTCCTCCACTAGCCAAGTATGTAAAAGTAGAAAATGGAAATGGTTCCCATGGGTGTACCATATCATCTCACCTAGTTTGCACTTGGTAAGAGATTTAAAGTTTCTGATTTAAGGTACATGATCATGAACATATCAAAATGCAAATTCCATGTTCTCTCTTTCACGCTCTTGTTGAGAACATTTATGGCATCCATCAAGGAAGGTGGGGAGTATAGAACCTTCATGGCATCTTTTTTCATCTCGCTGTCGCATAAAAAAAGGTTGGAAGGTGGCACTACGCAAAGAACCAATTCATGTGGGGAATGGTATGCACGACCCAACAAGCTACCTCTCCATATTTGAACTTTCAATAGTTCTATAATATGAAGTAGGATCGATTGTGGCAACTATGAAAGTGAAAGGAGAAAGAAAATGTATATCTTACAATCATAAATTGAAGATGGGAGATCTATGTGGGACCTCATCATAATTGCCCACGTTTCAATAAGGTGGTATGAGTGTCATAGTGATTTCTAAAGGCTTCACACTCCCAAGGCAATGGCTTAGTCATCTTATGTGTTTGAAAAGTGTTCTAAACGCACTTTTTCCTTATCATATCATGCCTGTGAAAAGTGTCTCAAGGCACTTTTTTCTTGTCATACCATGGTCCATTTCCCACTTTTTTCTTGTCATACCATGGTCCCTTTCCCACTTTTTTTCTTGTTATACCATGGTCCATTTCCCACTTATATTTTCAAAGGAGCAAGCTTTGTTATCTTTTTCTTAGCCTCATTGTTCCACACCTCCTCCTTGACTTTACCTAGTCCCGTCATCACTTCCCTTTCCAAAGTAGTCTAGTTGCTTCAGAAGCATTTCTTCAAGGCACTCCCCATCTTACTTGTCTCTTATTATTAAATGCAACTAAGGTTTAACTTGATTTTCAAGGCAAGATTATAATTGCTTCTCTTTAATTTGCTTGTAAATATTAACAATTCTTAGAACATGTGAAACCAATAATTATCAATTTACCCTTCTCCAACAAATTATGATGAACTATGAAATAGACTTCACCAATATCATCCTGATTGTCATGCTTGGTAATCTTGTCTATTGAGAATGATCAAGAGATTTGTTCATCCATTTTTCCATTTGTCTAGATCAACACCCCAAAACCATGATGTTTTATGGTAAACAATATAAGCAATATGTTTTTGCTTAAATAAATATTTCCATTTCTCTAGTGCAACACCCCAAAATCATCATGTTTTCTGGTAAACAGTAGAAGCAATATGTTTTTACTTTAGTAAATATTTTGAGTATAATTTGCTTTAGTAAATGTTATCTTGTAAATAATACAAACAATATATTTTTGCTTTCGTAAATATTTTAAGTATAATTTGCTTTAAGGATTCAAAGTTAACTTACATTCTCATCTAAATCAAGCACATATTGCTTTCAACATTAAAATGTAGAAGTTTTAATTTGAAAACTTTTGCTTGCAATCATTTTCATTGTTTCCTAATGAAATATACAAATGTCAATCCTCAATGACCAAAGCTACTTACATTCAATTTTAAAGTGTCAAATTTGTGCAATCTTTTTTGTAATGTATTTTCTAAACATGCTATACTTACAACATCTAGGAAGAAGGGAACTAAGATTTAATATGGAAATGGTACACATTCCTACAAGAATTGATTGAAAATAATCTCAAAATGTACAAATTCGGTGTACCTAAAGGTTATCCAACATTAATTATGTACTTTTAAAGCAAGCTTTTCCAAGAACTTACAAAACTCATTACATAATAATGAAGTCAAAATAGAGTAGTAAAATAATAAATTATTTTACATGCAAAGAAATATAATAGATTTTGTATGATTTTGTTAAGTTCCATTTCGAACAACTTAACAATCGTTTATAACCTAAAACTATGTATGATACAATAATTTAATCATCTTTTCTAAAAATAATAATTAAGAGCATTAAGCATTAATATTTAAATTATGCTTGTTAATCGATCTACTTCATTGCACAAAAGGCAAGACCTTGGTAACACTTTAACAACATTTTTCAAAACACTAATATTCAATTTTCTCTTTCTTTGATAACATGTTTTGTATTTGTATTTACATAAGATAATTAAAAAAAGGTAATATGGGGGCCTCTATTTGGTATAATTTCATAAACAAGTGTATTTGAAAGCATTTTATATTGTGTATAAAGTGCGTGCATTGTGTTGAAACACAAAAAAAAGCCATTAAAAGTAGCTACTATGAGTGGGCTACTTTACATTATTATTATTTTTTACCATGTCTTTTGTAATAACTCGTGATAACTAGTTGCTTTACAACTTTTTGGGACTTGTTCAAAAGATCACAAAGAAAGTCTTGATAGCTTATTTGATCTTTCACCAAACTATCATGGTTGTACATCTCAATGTAAGGCTAACATACTATTTACCTCTAACACTACTTAGCTCTTTACGAGGAACTTGGATTATACCTAGATGAAGTAGCAAAACAATGTATATTTTGACACAAGGGTAATTTTTCATTTTAATACCTCACATCAAATTTAAAATAAACGTCAACTAATACTATTGATTATCCATTGAAAAAGAAAGCATAATGAATATGTATAATTATGCATTCTCGCCAATGAGATGATATAGTGGCTTTGCTTAAAGTGCCAAAACATTATGTCAACCCCTTCACACATTGTTTGCCCTAAATTGGACATGGAAATCAAAGGAAAGACGGTATTTAATTATTAAGAAGAGAAAATCTAGATTGAAAGGTTTGAGGCATTCACTCTTTCAAATATTGAAAGGGTGGAAAAGTTTATTCTCTTACTCACCATTTCATACATTAAAAAAAACACAAATTCATACACCATTTTTCAAACTTTTTTTTTTACATGGGTGGCTATGAATCCATACTTTATCGAGATCAAAGAGGTTTATGTTGTCACCCTTTTCATTAAAGTATGCTACATGATGCCATGGCTCAAGAAAAGGTTTTACTAACTTCGGAGGTGGGGAGAGGGAGAGGAGGAGTATAGTCATCCATGTCAAGCTATGAGCTTGGCAAGGTGCATTGAAAAGGGATCCCTCTTAAATTATATTATGTAGCCAAGATGCATTTGTTGCCTTTTCTAAACTTACTATGCACTGTTTTGTAATAAGTAGCATGCTTTCCCCTACCTTTTTCAAAATACAATGTGGCCAACAATTAAAACATCAACCATACATATCATGATCGTGATCAACAACATTTAGTAGGCCATGAATATAGACCCCCCTTAATGATAGCACAACCTAGTTATCATTATAAGGATCTATTGGGTGTGCAAGCTCTATATAAGCATAACATTATCATCCATGTCAAGGTGGATAAATTTATGAGTTTTAATATTTCAATAGCAAAGATATAGTAGTCTCTCTCCCTCTATCTCTCTTTGCATATTTCTCCATACACACACTTTATTTCTATCACTCTCTCTATCTTAATCTCTTTATCTATATCTCTCTACCTATAACCACTCCCTCTTTCTTTTTTCACATTTCCTATTCCCATCCATTATCTTATCCTCTCTGTGCCGTTTGTTCTCCCTCATTCAACCTATATCTTCCCTCATAAACCTCTCCTAGCATAAACACATCTTCTCACGTTAAACAATAATTGATGATACTTTGATGAATTAGTGAGATTGCTTTTGTGAGAAGAGTAGACAAGAGCCAATCATTCAGGTACCTATCGTGGAGATTAAGCATTTTCAACCAAAGCTTCTAGGCATGGTGGCAATCAATCCACTAAGGTTGATCCATGCTTAAGAATTTTCACCCTCTTTATGTGGCAAAGAGCTCATTTAAGGTGGATCCTTGTCCAATGGGTTGTAGAAAATGGCTCCACAATAAGAGTGTAGACTTCATAAAAAAACACCCAGCAACTTCTTGGTTGTGTTCATGTAAGAGGAGAAGAAGATGGGGAAATATGCTGAAAGGGTTTCATCCTCTTTTGTGGCAAGAGCTCATTTATCATGCTCCTCTCATACTTCTTATTTCACCAAGGTGGCTCCTTGTCCAATGGGTTACTATCAAATGGCTCCACAATAAGAGTGTAGACTTCACAAAAATCACCTATTACCTAGCTTGGATGTGTTCATGTAAGAGGAGAAGAAGATGGGGGAAGAGGAAGAGAACAAGGGGAAGAAACCCATAAGAAATGATATATCTCACTCATGCACTACTCACTCTCTTAGCTTCTAACACAATATCAAGCAAGATAAGACACCAATTCCCTATATTGGCTCGATCAAGTGGTCTTTTTGTAGGTGTTGTCACAATGGTGGCTCCTTATATTGTGGGTATCACAAATCGATGAAGCCAAGGCTGATGTATGTGTTGTCACAATGGTGTCTCCTCATATTGTGGGTATCACAAATCGATGAAGCCAAGGCTGATGTATGTGTTGTCACAATGGTGTCTCCTCATATTGTGGGTATCACAAATCAGTGAAGCCAAGGCTCATGTGGTCATCAGAATCCTTGATTCATTATCTTGCACCTCTTACATCCGCAATAAAAGATATTGATAATAGAGAACAAAGAAGAAACATGTGCGTGCTACCTCTTTATCCACGTCATCTCTCTCTGTTAACAAAAAGCTCCACTTCTAGTGGGGTGTGAAAAAATAACTAGTCTTGTAGATCATCGTCAATTAGCTTCAACCTCTCAAGAGTGGATAGAGGAAACTCTGAGAGGAAGGAAACCCTAATCACTCCTAATATAGTGTGCATCCATCAACACAAGTCTTAAATCAAAGCTAGAGAGTGATATTGGATCTAGCCTTAGCTTTGTCCACTTATCTTTGAAGTTTTGTGATAATTTTCATCATGGTCCTTTCTTGGCACTTCTTAAGTGGCCTTGACTATGATGAGCTCTTTATCATGGTTTTCACTTGCCACTTCTTGAGTGGCCTTGACTATGATGAGATCTATCTTGAGTTTTTTGGTCTCTAGTTTTCTCTCACCTTGACTATGACAAGCTCTTAGTCTTTCTTTGTGGCCAAATCGAACTTTGATTGACTATCTTTTCCTTGTGTTTTAGGGTCATGACCCTCTTTCAAGCCTCATGTGGCACAAGGGCAAGCCACTTGGTGCCATTAGACTTTCTAATATTGGGATGCTTTGCTATTATGAGCAGATTTGGTCTTTAAAGGACCAGTGCATCTAGTGGACAACCATAGGGTGACTCTCATAACACAAGTAGAAAAAATGAAAACATGTAAAGGAAGTAGAAGGGATGGTTCATGCCTTGTGCGTGCAGAACTCAATGAAGAAGCGATTCCAAAACAAATGTTGGAAACACTTATTGGTGGATGCTGGAGAGAGTAGCGATGAGGATTTAATGTAAGAACATAGAACACATAGTGCTTTAGGAAGATTTTATAGAGTTTTGCTATGGTTTGAATGCTCTACAATATGTAAAACAAGTGGTGCTTACATTTTTATGGTCACCTTAGCTTGCATCACAGGTTCAAATTTGGGGCTGTGTCTTAGACATAAATAGTGTCAAATGATGGGCAATGTAAAACATCATGTGAGATATATCTAATGGTGTTTGCGAAGGCAATTGGAATCTAGTATGAGAACACCTTACGTAGGTTCGGGTTCATATGAGGAAAATTTGATGGTGTGAAATTGTGTAGACATCAATGATGTCCAAGGGACAATATGAAAAGCTTAATATTGGTGGTGTCAAAGGGGCAATTTTGAACTAACATGAGGAAAGTTTGAACCCAGTCCGTTCTAAGGCTTTGGAACTAGTAATGTAAACACTCTTAGAAATTGGTAGTGTAAAACTCTTAGAAATCGGTGTGAGGAAAATTTAACACTAGCATGAGGATCTAATCATCAAGAGCTCCTACTTTGAGCTCTATTCTCAAGTGTAAAAACCTCTTGAGCTTTGCACTCTAAAGATAAATGATATGAAGCTAGTCTAGGCCTGAAGACCATAGTATTGATTTATTGTGAGGCAACTCTCCACCTTGTAAAGCTCCTTATAGAGTCAACAATTTAGAGCAAAAAGAAATCCAAAAACAAATCAAGGATTTGTTAGAAAGAGGCCTAATAAGACCTAGTAGTTCACCCTTTGGAGCTCCAATCCTTTTTGTTAAGAAGAAGAATGGAACTTTCCGAATGTGTGTTGACTACCGAGCATTGAACAAAATCACTGTCAAGAACAGATACCCTATCCCTAGGGTAGATGACTTACTTGATAAGCTTAGAGGTTCAAAGGTCTTTAGCAAGATTGACTTAAAGTCTGGTTATCATCAAGTACGCATGACTGAGTCAGACATATTCAAGACTGCATTTAGAACCCAGATTGGCCATTATGAGTTTTTGGTTATGCCATTTGGTTTGACCAATGCTCCAGCTACATTCAGTCGTATGATGAATCGCATTTTCCTAAAGTTTCAAAGCTTTGTTGTGGTGTTCTTTGATGATATTCTTGTTTTCAGCAAGAATCGTCAAGAGCATGAGCAACACTTGGAGCAAGTGTTTAACCTTTTGAGAGAAAATGAATTGTATGTCAATCCTGAAAAGAGTTCTTTCTTTCAAAAAGAGATTGAATACTTAGGCCATATAGTGTCAGCTGAAGGAATCCGTGTGGATCCTAAGAAGATTGAGTGTATAGCCTCTTGGCCTACACCTCGAGACATTCATGACCTTAGATCTTTTCTAGGTCTATGTAGTTACTATAGAAAGTTTGTCAAGAATTTTGCTTATATTGCACATTCTTTGACGGAACTTCTCAAGAAAACTACATTTTTCCATTGGACCGAAAGTCAAGATGCTATGCTTATGCAAGACAACCATCCTATTGCCTATGAAAGTCAAAAGCTAAAACTTGCTGAAACAAATTATAGTACATATGACAAGGAATTAGCAGCAGTTATGCATGCCTTGAAGATTTGGAAGCATTACCTAATGAGTTTAGAATTTCTTATCAAGACTGATCAACAAAGCATTAGGCATTTGCTTTCGCAACCCCTTATTTCAGATAGGCACATCAAATGGGCATCTTTCATACAAAGGAAAATGTTATTGCCGATGCTTTAAGTAGAAGACCACATATCAACAACATTTCCGCTATTGAAAGTGAACCATTTGTACTTATGAAAGAAACTTATGAAGTAGATCCAGATTTTTTTGAAATATGGATCAAATTGCGTGAAAACAATTGGACACCTCAAGGAAATTATTCTCATAATGATGGCTATCTTTTCTTTGAGAAAAGATTATGTGTTACTCAACCCTATAGATAACTTGTCTTGAAAGAGATGCACCAACCACCATTCATGGGACATAGAGAAGTTTCCGCAACACTTCAAGTAGTTTCTCGAGAATTCTTTTGGCCTCATTTGAAAAATGATGTAGCAAAATTTGGAGCTGAGTGTAACATTTGTCAAGCAATTAAAAGCTACAAAGGCAAAGCTTTGGGATTGCTTATGCCTTTACTCATTCCAGACCGACCATGGGAACAAGTGTCTATGGACTTCATTACAGGCTTTCCTACTACATGATTTGGACAATAGTGGACAGGTTTAGTAAGCAAGCCTATTTCATTCCATGTAAAAAGACACTGACTTCTTAGCAAGCTGCGACCATATAAGCAAATCTTTGTTCATCATGGTCTACCCAAAGTGATAGTTTCTGATAGAGATTCCAAATTTTGTAGTCACTTTTGGATTGCTCTTTTCTCAAACTTAGGCACTAAGTTAGATTTTTCTACGGCTTTTCATCCTGAATCAAATGGACAGACCGAAGTCACGAATAGCACTATCTTGGATATGCTTAGAGCCTATGTTTCCCAGCAACCTAGTTCATGGGATAAGTACATACATCTACTCCAATTTGCTTATAATAATACTCCTCATTCTGCTACTGGTCGAGCACCATTTGAGATTATCTATGGTAGAGCTTTGCTTATTCCGGCTACTAGACTCTCTCATAAGATTGAAGCTGCTGACCAATATACTCGAGACTTTGATCGCATTTTATCTGAAGTGCGTGATTGTATTGCAAGAGTTCAAGAGAAGTATACATTTCAAGCAAATAGGAAGTGTAAAGATTTTTCATTCCAAGAAGATGATTATGTACTTTTGAGAATTGAGAAGAGACGATTGAAGAGTGTGGAAAAATTCCCTGCAGTTAAACTTGCACCTAGATACTATGGACCATTTAAAATTATTCAAAAGATTAACGATGTGGCCTATAGACTAGAGTTGCCATCTAATTGGAATATACATAACTCTTTCCATATTCATCTCTTGAAACCCTTTCGAGGAACACTTCCTTCTCACCTAATTTATGAGGAACCACCCCTTGTTGAAGGAGAGGAAGAAGTCTTAGTTCCTGATGCTATTATTGATCAAGAGACGACAACAATAAGAATTGGCAACCAATACATCAAATATCTTTTGACATTCAAAAACCATCCTCAAGAAGATGCAAAATGGATGCCCGAGAAATTTTTCCGAGCTTATCCTGAGATCCTTCGTTCTTTTCAAACCCAACAAACCCGCAATTGAGGGCAAATGCAAACTCAAGCAAGAGGGATGTCATGAGAATATATTTTAAGTCCTCTTTAAAAATATTATTTTTCCCTCTTGAGTAATTTGGGGACGCCTAGGTTACTCTTGCGTCATGCCGGCTAGGTTAATATCGTGGGTGACATCACTATAAATATTAATACGTACGGTATATGATGTATGCTTGGGGCTGTCTATGGTTATTTCAGTTAGGTTTGTATGGTAGGGTGATTCCTGGGGTACTTACGCCTGGTAGTCATGAGTTGGTGATGGTTTGTGCCTGTTTAATATTTGTGGGATTAATTAAATTATTAATTAGGCTTATATTTTTAGGTGATGAAGATTACGAGGATTGATGAATAATGTTGAGGAGAATGTTTCTTATGCGCATCATATTTATTTTTACAAGCGTAGCTTGTAACCTTAGTAGTTGATTTTTTCATTTTGATACATTGGGAAAAATACATTTATAATGTTGAATTTATTAAAGCCTAAAGGCTTTACCCTAGCCCCAATTTTTGGAACACTCTATTTTTGTTGTGGAAGAGTGTCGTGCTCTCTAAAAGCACACTTTGTATATTTTTGGGGCTATGGCCTATTTTTGGTTGAAAGCTAATAAAAATACTTTTGTGTGGGGAAAGGCCACGCACAAAGGGGGGGGGGAAGATTGCACCACCCAGCATGTTTGCCTTGGAGCTAAGTATTATATTTGCTATGTTTTTGTTCAATTTATTTGATTTTGTTGAAATCTGCAAAGCATGTGTTTTCATGGTTGAATTTATGTGTTGAATTTCTCAAGTGTTCCACAAGCTATCCTAGAGAACGATTCCGTTTTCGGTAACAAAAGAACTCTATTCAATTTAGCGTAAACTAAATGAATCCATTAGAGACTTTATCCTACGGATAAAACTCTTGGACTCACGATGTGAGTCATAGAAAAAATTAAACGATTCTCAATTGAAGAGATGTTTCATGATGGGCTTCAAGAATAACAGCTTACACAACTTGATCATTGTATCCAATCTGGAAACATTCGATCAATGTTGTAAAGAAGCAGTACGTTTAAATGACAACATCCTGGAAGATGATCATGCTACGAGATGTTCCTCATCTAAACCAAGTGAACCAAGGGCAAAAGAAAGATTGATCTCGGAATTGTCATTCCTCGAATTCTATGCAGCCTTGCTTAAAAGCTTTCGATCAACATCTCTAAGAGAGGATGAGATCCTTAAAAATTAGCCATCCTTAATGCCTCTATAAGTGAGGGGCGAAATGCCTTGTGTTAAGTGCAATCACTACGACCATCCCAATCCCCATTGTGCATACAAGGCACCTGTTTTTCTGTATTGCATATATTGTAAATCCTTTGATCATGATACTACAAATTGTCCCAATTCATCAATAATTGACTCAAAACCCCCATCTCTCGTGCACCAAACATAAATAGTCCAAAGGGTAGAAACTGCTCAGGAAGCAGTTAATCGAACACTTCAATGTTTCTATTGTCGTCATGGACCTCACAAAGTGGCAGACTGTACAGTTTGGAATACTTCCATGCCCATACTCACTGACACTTTGTAACCCATGTGTGAACGATGTGGCATTGATCACATGTTTCAAGATTGCCCAAGACAAATTGCTTCAATGCAATTGGTCTCACAAAATACAACTCTTAACATCTTTAGTGTACAAAACGGGCAATTGTCCACGATACCCTTGAATGTGCTTACACGCTTACAAGACAAGGCACAAGAAATGGTAAAAAAGAACGCAAAAGACAATCCCTTAACATGGGTAGAAGAATATGCTTTATAACAGAACCCAAAAGAAAAAGCAAAATCTTTTAAACCCCAAAAAAAACAAGGGACAACAAACTATCGAAACCAAGGTTGAATTAAACAACAGGAAAAAGGAGCCTATGGAGAGGACATAAACCCAAAAAAGGGGACATAAACTCAAAAGAGACAAAAGCTATATATAATGCAAAAGCATCCACCTCAAAGGCCACCACACAAACCTCAAAACCCATATGTGCGACACATGGTACAAAAGCCCAAAAGAAAATTCAATCTCGTCGTATGGACAAACATAATAAAAACCTGATGATCCAAAGAAAGTCAAAAGATGAAACAAGTTCTAGTACGTCACTTAGTGAGGATAAAACAAGTTCCAATTCTTCACTCAATGCACCTCACAAACCAATCAAGAAACTAGAACCCACCCAACCACCCCAAATTGAAAATCATGATCACATGGCATATGCAGAACGCAAAAAGCAAGCTCAGGAGAGTATGCTTAGCATGGTTGAGTGTCTTACAGGATCACAGGTTGTGATTGAGCCTAATAATGCCAAACCTAAAAAAGAAACCAAAATACAAAACCCAGAGGAGTATTGCTTCCCCTCACAAACCAATCAAGAAACTAGAACCCACCCAACCACCCCAAATTGAAAATCATGATCACATGGCATATGCGGAACGCAAAAAGCAAGCTCAGGAGAGTATGCTTAGCATGGTTGAGTGTCTTACAAGATCACAGGTTGTGATTGAGCCTAATAATGCCAAACCTAAAAAAGAAACCAAAATACAAAACCCAGAGGAGTATTGCTTCCCCTTTCAAGAGAAAGACATACTCTCTACAGAAGAGTCATTAGAGACAGAGTGCACGAATTATGCAGTTGAGAAAGCACGTGAGGAATTCGATAATTCCCTTACAAAATTAAAGCGGTCTCTCAAAACCTCATTTGGATAAATGCTCTTCTCTCATGGGGTGAAGCCAGCATAACATCAGCACTTGCATCTTTAAGAGCTCAACATGAGTTATACCGATACATAAAGAACTCCATATAGAACAGGATTGTAAGGATTCACAAGTTTCCAAACAGAACTCAATTATTAGAATTGTCAGGGGACCAAGTGTACAAGTGTACACATTGGCTACTCTTGAAAAAGCTGAGCGCCAAGATGAAAGTGAATGGGAATATGAAATCGAGACAGGATCTGAAACTAAAACAAAAACTCAAAACATCCATGGTTCCTTTGGAAGATTCTATCATGGTATGGTAAGATTTCCCTACATGCGATGATGTTAAGTGCAAACACGCGTAGATTAGCCATGAAGCTAGTCTTCATAACATCATGACAATAGACACTTGGGTGTCATTGGGACAACCTAAACTCATCCCTACAAACAATGGTCTTGTAATAGGAGCCAATGGACAAAACATTGAAGTTCTTGGTTACTTTAGCTATGCTACTCAAACCATCGATGGAGATGTGGAATTTACATTCCATGCTACCCTAGATTCCCTTGAGTATGATGTTGTCCTTGGTGGAACTTGGATACGTTGTCGTGACGTGTGCGGTATAGCCAGGAAAGTCCGTGACTTCTAGCTGTGAGAGTAGGTGCCAAATTTATCAAGGAAACTCGCACACAAAATTTCCCCAAGGAGCATAGGACATATCCATTTCTAACGTCATTTACATGTGTCAATTCACTTTAATACATCCTTGAAATCATCCTGATGACTGCACAAAATTGTGTACCAAGTGCTTGTTCCTTTCCAAGCATAGATTCACTGGCTCCCTTTTCCAAATCCCTCGAACTAATCACATGTAGGCATAACATAATCTTCAATTTTTTTTCCAACATACATGTGACCATTTACATTCTATACATCCAGTGCCTTCAAATCCATCATTCCAAGATGTCCTTTATCACCTGAAAGCCTGCTTTTAAATTCTAACATTTCACAAACAAAAGATAGCATACGGCATAACTATAACATGCTCATGAATTCCAAAATTGGATCGAGTGAAGTGAATCCAACTTCCCACAGCTTGAAAGTATTTTTGATATCCTTTTTCCGCAATTCTCCAAGTTCCAAACCTTTATTTTTTTCTCCAAAGCATTTTACTCGTTTCCAAATCCCTTTAGGATATATGAGATATACGATTTTTCTAAATCGTATGAAGAGATAGTATATTAAAAGAAATAAAAAACAAACCACTTATCTGAAGGTTTACAAGTGTAATTTTTCTTGACTTTATTTCACTAATCTCGAAAGTCGCTTCGCCTGCAGACTGTTCGATGAGGGAAGCGTAGAAACCAAAAAGCATCTCCTATTATAGTACTCGAAACCCTCTTCAAATCTAACACCTACAAGCCATGTACAGTAGGTATATTCTTGTAATGAAATTCTCTGGTCGTGGTTCCCTCCGTTTTCTGCAGACCTTCCCACTCTCTGATATGCGCCGCTTATACTCTGGTTTTTCTCCTCTCTTTCCCGCAAGGAATGCGGCGGCCTCACCACCTTTTTCAGCTTAAGATTCGGAATTTTCCATTTCAAAAGGCTGCGCTTGCTTCTATTTTTCACAATATCCCGAAATTTCCAATAAAAAAAACATTCCTTTTTATTCCACGTATGCTGCCACCCGCCATTTCCAATACTTTCAATTACCTTTCTTTTTAATGCCACACACGCTGCCCCCCCTAATATCCCTTATTATAGTCTTCCTTTAATAAGGTGTGTAATGCTCCTAACCTTGGCATTAAGGCAAGCTTCCCAATGCAAAATAGATCATCCAATTGTATCCCCCGCATTCAATTAAGACTTCGGCACTCTAATGCCCCATTAAATCTCCATTGCTCTTGATGCCTCCATAGTTTATAATGTAATCATATCGACCATGTGATTTATAGAATCCCCCAATTGTTCACTCAAATATATCTCCATGTCTTCATAAATGCATTCCTTTGTGCATTGGCATGCCCTCATGTTTGCATTCCATAAGAGATATTCACTAATTTGACCCATCGATACCATTAAGAAGCTACTACACATTATGCACATGGGAAGCCATTGACATCATTAACTTCTCCCTTTGACGTGCCACTCATACCATCATATATAACTGGATGTTCCTAACTTACCCATGAGCTCTGAGTAACAGCAGAACCATCACCCACCACACTCATATACAAAAACTCCTAGATCTGGCTCAGCCTCAGCTCGTCTTATTCAACCTCATTTATAATATGAACATATGTACATGGCATCATATAATGACTCGTCATGGCACTTAACCCCATGCATCTGGATGTATATTTGATGGCCTCACATGCATGGTTTCACACCATAGACGTGCCATGGCACGACATCCACCCCCTCTAAACCTGCACATCCTCTGGTATGTGCCAAATCATCACCAAGATCCACATATAACTAGATGTCGTCTTCATCTTCTGCATTACCAGGAAGATCATCCTCTTCCTCTTCAACCATATCCATACTACCATTGTCAAGCCTCTCATCCTGAGTCTCTTGTGAATCAAAAGGATCACTATCATGCCTTCTTTTAAATATCTTGATTCTTTTGCCTGCCACAAAATTCTTTATTTCTGTTCCATCAAGCTCACACAGAGTATACGTGGCATTTCGATGCACATGCTTGACAATGTAAAGGCCAAACCATCTTTTTGTAAATTTTCTTTGAACAGTGAATTGGTTGTCAAGGCTACTATCATACATTAGAACCCAATCACCTTCTTCAATAGGTTTTGGCCGGAGTCTGTGTCTTCTATCAAACCTTTCTTTATTTTTCAACCTTGCATCTTTCAAGCGAGCTTTAGCAAGCTCTACATCTTCAGGCCTCCTCTCCAACTGTCTTATTCGCAATGCAAGGAAGTCATCTCTGCTCAATCCTTCCACCCAGGGCAATACATTCCAAGTTAGAACTACTTCTTCAACTGGCATCACTGGCTTCTGACCATACATTAATTCTGCAGGCATATATCCTGTCACTGAGCTATGAGTTGTACGGTCAGCCCACAAGGCATATGGTAGCAGCTTTGGCCACTCTCGCATTCTTTCTCTACATGCCTTAGCCAAAGCTTTAATGATTGGAGGATGTCCTCGCTCACTTTTTCCATTGCCCTCAGGATTGTAAGCACATGTTAGGGACAGTTTGATACCAATTCTAGAGAAGAATTCCCTTGCTTCTTCAACATCTAGCTCACCCCTATCAGCTGTTATTTTCCCAACACAACCATACCGGCAAATCACATCTTCCAAGAGAAATTTACATACTGTTTCCGTACTCTTTGTTCTAAGAGCACGCCCCTCTACCTGGTTTGTCAAATCTTCTCTTGCAAGTGCTATATACCGCATCTGCCAAACTCCCAAAGGCATTGTAACTAGATCCACTACCCATTTGTAGTGCATGGCAGGTGGGTAGGGTGGTTGCAATCCATCACGATGTCGCACATTTGAGTACATTTGACATACCATGCATGTTTCCACATATTGGGAAATATCCTTGTACATTCCTTTCCACCAATATTTTTCCTTTATTTTGGTAAACGTGGCCCACACACTTCTATGTCCAGCCCAGAGACTCTCATGGAATTCTTTCACAAGCTTTCCTTGAGTCTCTTGATCACATATGACTCTCTGTGGCATAGCATTCCTCTGCTTAGGATGCTTCCAGAGGTACCCATCCTTTAGGAAATAACCATATGCTTTTCTGCGGATCCTCTTAAATTCTGAGTCAGACCAATTTCCTTGTCTTGTCAGAGTACTCAAGTATTGACCAATAAGCAACCAATCTCCTTCATACATTTCCTCAGTAAAAGACTCAAGTGCATTTGATAGGCAAATATGGTCCCCCTTTGCATATGCAGTAGTGTAGAACCTTGTACCCACATCATCAATGTCACTAATCATCTCTTTCTCATCTTCATACCTGGCTCTTGATAGCATATCTGCAACTGGATTATCTTTTCCCGCAATATGCTCAAACTCAGGATTTAGTGACTTGATATAAGCAATCCACCTAAGCATAGCAATATCTGGAGTGGTACAACTTGCTATCATCCCAAGAAGTGGCAAGCAATCTATTTCCACAAGTACAGATGCCCCAATAAGATATTCTTTTTCACATTTTAGAGCAGTGACTATTCCCCATAACTCTCTCTTGATCTGTGGATACTTTCGTTGTCGAAAGCTTAATACCTTTGCTCCAAATCTGATTACATACCTGTGATCATCCTCATCATCTTGCCCTACTGCCCATCCTATCCCAGTAGGACTAGTATCAACTGTAACAATCACAGGCCTGCCACACTCATAATCTGCCTTTCTCAGAGTAGGTGATGATTGGAGCAAACATTTCAGCTTCCGCATAGCTTTAATATGTACTGCACTCCACAGAAATTTTTGATTTTTCCTCAAAAGTTGATAAAGAGGATCTGCTACGTGTGCATAATGTGGGATCCAAATAACATAAAAGACACATGCTCCAAGAAATCTCCTCAGCTCTGTAACATTAATGCATGTCTCTTTCATTCTTTGTATTGCATCTATCTTGGCTGGACAAGGTCGGCGTCCACTAGTACTACAAAGATGTCCCACTATTAGCACTTCACCAACTCCAAACACTGATTTCAGCCCAGATAAAGTAAGATTCACTTCTTCAAGCCTGGATAGAATCATATCACAATCCTTTATATGATTCGCCACAAACTTGCGGCACCCTTTTGAATCCAAATCCTCATCTTTGTCTTTCTCATCACAGCCCTTTATTGGCACATCATCCAAAAATGGCATAGTTTTTTGTGGTATGAAGTCTCGTAAGACTTTATTCATTCCATTCATCATATGTGCCACTGAGTTGGTGGCTCCCTGTGGTAAGGTACACATCCTTACTAATCCCAAAGGAGTTCTCATTGTGGTCAAGTCCCTGCTTTGTATATCCAGCTGGAACTGATCATATCCCGAATATAGATCACCCATGGAGTATATAGCTTTCCTTGCAAATGCTTCTGCAAACTCATCCACAATCGGACCTACTCCCACATTCCTGATTGTGACTTTGTTTACAGGTTGCATGTCTTGAATAAAGCGCAATGTCCCATTTTTCTTTGGCACAGTAAACCATCTGTTGGAATATGGGGCACATGATGGCTCCAAGATTCCCATCCTAATCTTTTCTTTTAGTAATTCCATCAGCTTTGGCAAGAGAGCCTTTGGTACTGGAATTGGCCGCAAGTTCCAGGGCACATGTGGAACAGTAAAGATCACCATTGGTGCTGTTACACTTGGATCAACACAGCCTATCTCATGCGGCTGAAAAGCAAAGGCTTTCCCATGTTTTACAAGCATCTCCTCAAAGCATTCCCTTTCAACTGGCAACAGAAAATCCTTCTCACCAATCTTCAGCTCTTTTAGAGTTTCTTGAGTAAACTTATGCCCAATTTTCTTCGGATCTCTAAGATTTGGTTGCATAGAAGCTTCATCTATCTTCTCCTTGCTTCCTGGTGGCAAAGGCAAGGCAACTGGTTTCACCTTCTTTGCAACTGTTTTGTACTTTGTATCAACATGAGCATCCATCTCGCAATTCATGTTTTTACATTCCACCCCCTCGAATTCCTGGATTATATCATACATCTCCACAGAGGACACCTCTATCATTTCATTTCCACCCTGTAAGCATACTCTTCCCATATCAAGAAGCACATCCATAGTATCTACAAATGACACCTCATCAAGCACCCCTGAAATAAACTCATTCTTCTCCAAAAAACCACACCGCTCAAGACTTTTTTGTTCATTTTGTATATGTTTTCGCATGCCACGCTTCAAATCCTTGCTTTTTACAAAAACCAGTGACCCATAGCTGGAGAATCCCTGAAAATTTGCTGAAAAGCTATTTACATTGATTGAGTCCTGCGAGAACTCATTTTCCCTTGTACCATTGGAATCCCGCTTTACAATGGCACCTGGCCAAAATCCCTCATTTCCCTGTAGTTCATGAATTCTCTATTTATCTTTGGGAGTGACTGTGCTCGAAGAGACTCACGATTCCTTTCATGGTTAATGCAAACTGTCAAAAACTGAACAGCTTTTTTGCCATCTTTACTCCTTATTCTTGCATATGCCGAGCCATCATCCAAAACCTTTGTTTCCATCCTCACAGCTGTAATGTAGGGTTGCTCAAGGATAAGGGGATACGATGACATCTCCTGAACAAAGAAGTTCTGATCATCTTTCACATCCCCTATAGTTACCCTTACATTTGGACATGCTGCATAAAGTTCTCCAGATGAGTTATTAGCTGCTTTAATCATCCACCCATGATCCACATCCATTGGCCATTTACATTTGTTGTAGAGATTTTTAGCCATAAGATTTATTTCAGACCCATGATCAATTAGAGCGACATATGGCTCTTCCAAATCACCTATCTTGACAAGGGTTTCAGTGGTTGCTCTTGCCCAATGGCTCCTGGAGTAATGACTCTTTGTAAGAACTTCTTTTTCATCATCCTCTTCCACAAAGCGCACTTGTCGTGCCCCATCAGCAGAGTGATTACATTCCACCACATTTTCTCTCTCTTCCTTTTTCTGCACCTGTACTCCATGAGTCTTGGAAGTGCTTGCCTCCCCTTGCGATGGAATAGATTCAATTATGGACTGCCTTTTTCTTTGTATAATATCAATTATCTCATCATGAAATTCTTTCTTTGCAATCCCCAAGACTTCCCCTAGTGTAAATTCCACCCTGCTGTTTAGAATCCTCTCTTCAAGCACCTTTTTGAGATCTGTTGCAGCTTCAATATCAGATTGAAGCTTGTAGAGTGGACTCTTCCCTTTACCCTTCTCCTTCATTTTTGCTGGCACTTCTTCCATTGAAACTTCCTGTGGAGGTCTGCTATGTTGTGGAGGCATATGTGATGGCCCAGGATCCTTCTTTTCACTTCCACGTGTAACTCTTTTTGATGGCCCTCCTTCCTCATTTTCCCTTTTACGCTTCTCCTCTACCTGTGCCTCATTATTTTGGCATTTAGCAATGTAGGCATGAACAGATAAAGAATCCACAGGCTCCTCCCAGCCAGTCTCAAGACGTATACAATCACCTGCCTCATGCAAAGCTTGCTTAGACACCTTCTTTGATGCAATTAATTCCATTGTTGATGGCCAAAAATCCTCATTCTCATAATCCTCATCATTCTCAAATCCTTGCTTTAATTGACCAACCTTTAATCCATAGGTTGCTGCCTCAACCATAGAAATGGCATGACTAGCAACCATATCCTCAACCAGCTTTTTCATCCCTCCTTTCCCAAAATTTGTACTCAATGGAAGACCAGTCTCTGTAAGATGGATTTTCCCATCTTTGAAAAACACAAGTTGATTTTTAAGAGCTTCTTTATAGCTAGCACAATCTCTCTTTGCATGTTCTGGGTCATCACACCATATGCATCTGTATGTAAACCCTTCTTTGCTTTGAGGCCTTGGCATAGAAGCCTGCCCCAATGGTAGACCCTTTTCTTCAATCCTGGACATCTTCAATTTTAGGTCACGCATACCCTTAATAAGCTCATCCATTGGCCCATCTACCTTTGGAATTGTAGCAGCTGGTTTTGGTA
Organism: Cibotium barometz; assembly: GCF_041138505.1. Taxonomy (NCBI): domain Eukaryota; kingdom Viridiplantae; phylum Streptophyta; class Polypodiopsida; order Cyatheales; family Cibotiaceae; genus Cibotium; species Cibotium barometz. The sequence continues at coordinate 34,928,132 of NC_141060.1, forward strand.
GATTCTCAGGGGTAACAGCAGTTATGGGGGTTACAGAGCCCATCACCATTTTATCCCTCCTCCGCTGCCGCTTTGCTAACATGGTGACTGCATCCTCAACATCATTCCAATCACTCTTTAATCCCTGCTCTGTATCCTTATCCTCAAGGAGGATTTCCAATTTCTCTTGGAGATCTTTCCCAGCTGCTTGTAAGAAGAGCTCTGTTTTTTCTCTGTCCAAAGTTGTACGCTCTATCCTTGACAGCTGGGCATAGCGCTTCTCAAACTCTCTTAGCAATTCTGTGGCAGAAATTCCCATTTTAGGTTTTGTGACCCATTCCAAGAAAGTTCGTTTGGTCACTCGCTCAGAATCTTCCACGAAATATTCATCCTTTAAAGCAAGCTTGAACTCCTCCCAATTTCTGCCACCATGTGCTGTCTGCAATCGTCTTATGCGCTCTCTTATTTCAGGAACACATACCAGCTCGAAACTTCAAACCATATCCTCCTCAGTCACCCTGTTTAGCTCCATTTCCTTTATGTAATTGCGCAGATACTTTGTGATATCCTTCCCATCAAATTGATCCACCTTTTTCACAATTGATTGTAATGCTTTGGTCATGGAAATTTGTCCTCTCTCAGCAGCTTGTTGCTGTTGCATGTACATGGTAAACATCTGAAACATCTGCATAACTCCGGGGTCAAAATGAACCCCCTGACCCTCAGAATTCTCAGCCATAGCTTCCCTGTATATTTCACCACACTCTCACCCCAGCAGTTTCACGTCGGGTTCACCAAAGAGCTGTCGTGACGTGTGCGGTATAGCCAGGAAAGTCCGTGACTTCTAGCTGTGAGAGTAGGTGCCAAATTTATCAAGGAAACTCGCACACAAAATTTCCCCAAGGAGCATAGGACATATCCATTTCTAACGTCATTTACATGTGTCAATTCACTTTAATACATCCTTGAAATCATCCTGATGACTGCACAAAATTGTGTACCAAGTGCTTGTTCCTTTCCAAGCATAGATTCACTGGCTCCCTTTTCCAAATCCCTCGAACTAATCACATGTAGGCATAACATAATCTTCAATTTTTTTTCCAACATACATGTGACCATTTACATTCTATACATCCAGTGCCTTCAAATCCATCATTCCAAGATGTCCTTTATCACCTGAAAGCCTGCTTTTAAATTCTAACATTTCACAAACAAAAGATAGCATACGGCATAACTATAACATGCTCATGAATTCCAAAATTGGATCGAGTGAAGTGAATCCAACTTCCCACAGCTTGAAAGTATTTTTGATATCCTTTTTCCGCAATTCTCCAAGTTCCAAACCTTTATTTTTTTCTCCAAAGCATTTTACTCGTTTCCAAATCCCTTTAGGATATATGAGATATACGATTTTTCTAAATCGTATGAAGAGATAGTATATTAAAAGAAATAAAAAACAAACCACTTATCTGAAGGTTTACAAGTGTAATTTTTCTTGACTTTATTTCACTAATCTCGAAAGCCGCTTCGCCTGCAGACTGTTCGATGAGGGAAGCGTAGAAACCAAAAAGCATCTCCTATTATAGTACTTGAAACCCTCTTCAAATCTAACACCTACAAGCCATGTACAGTAGGTATATTCTTGTAATGAAATTCTCTGGTCATGGTTCCCTCCGTTTTCTGCAGACCTTCCCACTCTCTGATATGCGCCGCTTATACTCTGGTTTTTCTCCTCTCTTTCCCGCAAGGAATGCGGCGGCCTCACCACCTTTTTCAGCTTAAGATTCGGAATTTTCCATTTCAAAAGGCTGCGCTTGCTTCTATTTTTCACAATATCCCGAAATTTCCAATAAAAAAAACATTCCTTTTTATTCCACGTATGCTGCCACCCGCCATTTCCAATACTTTCAATTACCTTTCTTTTTAATGCCACACACGCTGCCCCCCCTAATATCCCTTATTATAGTCTTCCTTTAATAAGGTGTGTAATGCTCCTAACCTTGGCATTAAGGCAAGCTTCCCAATGCAAAATAGATCATCCAATTGTATCCCCCGCATTCAATTAAGACTTCGGCACTCTAATGCCCCATTAAATCTCCATTGCTCTTGATGCCTCCATAGTTTATAATGTAATCATATCGACCATGTGATTTATAGAATCCCCCAATTGTTCACTCAAATATATCTCCATGTCTTCATAAATGCATTCCTTTGTGCATTGGCATGCCCTCATGTTTGCATTCCATAAGAGATATTCACTAATTTGACCCATCGATATCATTAAGAAGCTACTACACATTATGCACATGGGAAGCCATTGACATCATTAACTTCTCCCTTTGACGTGCCACTCATACCATCATATATAACTGGATGTTCCTAACTTACCCATGAGCTCTGAGTAACAGCAGAACCATCACCCACCACACTCATATACAAAAACTCCTAGATCTGGCTCAGCCTCAGCTCGTCTTATTGAACCTCATTTACAATATGAACATATGTACATGGCATCATATAATGACTCGTCATGGCACTTAACCCCATGCATCTGGATGTATATTTGATGGCCTCACATGCATGGTTTCACACCATAGACGTGCCATGGCACGACAACGTGACTCGTTGTATTCAATAGATGAATCCATGCAAACAGTCACCTTGAACACTCCTGCAGGCAATGTACAATTACTATTACGAGAGGAAGAGACCTTGGAGGAGCTGAAACTTCCAACATAGATGAATCCATGCAAACACTCCTGCAGGCAATGTACAATTACTATTACGAGAGGAAGAGACCTTGGAGGAGTTGGAACTTCCAACATATCTTATTGAAAAGATCCCTAGGATTCTGGTTGGATTTAAACTGTCAAATAAAATCACCACAACTCAAGCACAATTTTATCCAACACGAGAACACAATCTCATGACCCCCGAGTTATAGGAATTGTTAGGTCAACCAACACTCGCAACTCATCGTGAAAGAATTCCCTTTACACAAGACTTGAACATGCCATGTTTGGGGTACTTTGAACATACAATTTAAACATACAATGTATATTGAAACTAACCCCCTTACTTGCAAGTTTTTTGTGGTTAAGTATGTGTTGGAAGCAGATTTGATCTTGGGGCATAAATGGACTATTGCTGCCTAAGCACCATTGTGCTTTGCTAGCGATAGAGTCATCATGGTGGTCAACGACAAAAAGTTGACAATATCATACTGCAAGGAAGAGGATCCAACTTTAATGGATTTCTATGATGCTGAACATAAAAGGTTACAAGCCTCTTCCACGGAAGCCGCTCTACACAATAACCTACCATTTGCATCAACGATTGACTCTGATAAAGCATCTACTCCTTCAACCCCATCCTCAGCAATGAAGTTTGATGCCAAAACCTCGCAATCAACATCCATTCCTGAAGAAGTTCCCCCTGTGCAACCTTTATTATTACAAAAACAATAACATCATTCTTGTTTCCATCATCATGTATTTCACTAGCTCTATGTGTGCTATGGCATTTCCATGCATGTATAATACCTTCATACTTGCACACAATACACACATAATGCATGTGTAGCAATTATAGACCTCTCCATCCCAATTATTATAAAAATAATAACATATTCCTTGTTTCCATCATTGTGCATTACACTAGCTCTCTGTGTTATGGCATTTCCATGTATGTACTTGCATCTAGAAATTATAGACCCTCCATCTCTAACAACATCTTTCTCATTTCATTGTCATGCACTACACTTGCTCTATGTGCTATGGCATTTCCATGTATGTCTACCTTCATACTTGCACAAGATGAAGAACACAAATTGACGAATAGTGCTACCTCTACCTCTAATGTTTTAACACATACATTCAACATCAACAAAGGCTAGCATCATGAAGCTTGTGATCACTTATATTCAACATTATCACTCTTATCACCATATCCCTCCACCTCTATTATTCAGATCCACCATGCACCTCAACATCCACATAAGATGGAGTTGTATCCTCACTAGTGTCCATACTCGCAAGTGATGTGCCTAGAACGTGCTACATTAACAAACTACTCTGTTGGCCAACAGTCACACTTGCAATCACTTACATTCAACATTCTCCATCTTGTCATTATTAGATCCTTCCATGTATATTGTTGTAGATTAGCTCAACATCCATGCCACATAGAGTTGTGTCCTTATATTCAACTTTGATGTCCATACCTATAGGTGTCGTTCCCATAATGGCTTCCATTAATAGGCATAACCTACTTTGCACACATATTATGACATTAATAAGAATGAAAAAAGTTTGTGTTGAGGGAAAAAAATGTGTTCCCGATGGCTTCTACACTTAAGGGATCATTAATATATCCAATCATGGGAAGATAGTCATAGCAGACAATAGTAAAAGCGGTTAAGTTGACCGTGTATGTCACCAATGGATGAAATGTACATTTGAAATTACATCTATACACGAATACCTAGTATTGTTTTTCTGGCCACTTTTGTTGCTTATTAACTCTACTTGAATACATAGGACTCTTTTTCTAGCCACTTTTGTTGCTTGTTAACTCTACTTTAATACCTAGGGGCTGGTTTTGTTGCTTGTTAACTCTACTTGAATACCTAGTATATTTGAAATTACATGTATACATAAATACTTAGTACTTACTCTTTTTTTTTTGGCTGCTTTTGTTGCTTGTTAACTCTACTTGAGCCTTCCTCCTCTTCAAATGAGTATAATGTTCTCTTCAATGCATGCTTTTGTTGCTTGTTAACTCTACTCTACTTCCTCCTCTTCAACAAATGAGTATAATGTTCTCTTCAATGCATGCTTCTAGAGGCATTGGAGATAGGCATAGTAGGGCATAATAGGAGTCTCTTCCTCACAGATGAGTATAATGTTCTCTTCAATGCATGCTTTTAGAGGCAGATAGGCATAATAGGAGTCTCTTTTGTTTTAGTTTATGCTTCAGAGGCTATTAGTGAAATCTTCATATGTTTAACCTCCACCATGCTTTCCAAGTTCTTTCTTTATCTAGTAGGACCTAGAGAGCCAAACTTTAGAGTAGTCAAAAAAGCATAGTAGTGAGACACAAAAATGACATCACCACAATAGTAGTATACTACATTAAACACCAAATTAAATATTAAAATCTAAATACATGTAGGTGTGGGAGTGTCCAAGGAGAAATCCAAATACATGTCCAAAGGAGAAACCAATAACCTTATGATCTACAAGGAAATTTTGAAGGGTTCCTCTAGGTGTTTCTTTAGCCTTTATGGCCACTTTCTATTGCTTTCGAATCCTGCCCAAAAACTTGTAACTCATCAAAGGGTTACTAAGGCATATTTGATTCACCTATGTCATGGAGATCTTCATGGAAGAATTAAGTGTCAATTCATGCTTTGGGCATACTCTAAAAAGGTGTGGCAATGCAGTGTCAATGCATGCTTTGGACAAACTCTACATAGGTGTTGGTTATTCTTGTGACATGCTTCCCAATATCTTCCTCCTCCTTTCTTGATTTTTTATTTTTCTAATTATTCACTTGGATTTTTGGGTCCTCCTCTATTATGTACAATAGTATCATAAATTAGAAATGTTGATGTACCTTAACTTATCTTAGGCACACAACACTAAATATTAGCATATACAACTATAGGTCTATTCATGTAGGTCAGTACTCGTACAACTATTGTCATGTAGTGTCCTTCTCTACATCTATAAGTCTATTGTAATTATATATGGTCATGTAGTATATGATCATAGTACCATAATGCTAGTATTGTGCATCATAGTATTGTTTCTATATAATATTATAAGTCTATTCATATAGGTTAGTACTTGCACAACTGTAGTCATGCTATGTTCTTCTGTACATCTATACTATTGTAATTATATATGGTCATGTAGGATATAATCATAATACTATACTGCTAGTAGTACTACTATTATATATAGTCATAGAGATTATAGTACTGCTGTATAGTAGTACTATTGTAAATGTATATATTGTTATATACGGCATAAGTGTAGATGACTATATCACAGAAGTATAGAGTATTATTGTAAATGTATATATAGTTATATAAGACATAAGTGTAGATGACTATATCACAGTGGAATAGAGTATTATTGCAAGATAATTATATAGTTATATACTACTGTTGTTCTATACTATCGTTGTGCTCTATACTATTTTCATTCTATAATATTTTTGCTCTATAATACTATTATTCTATACTAGTGTAGTTATATAGTTATGTAGTAGTATAATTGTTCTATAATATTTTTTCTCTATAATACTCTTATTTTATACTAGTGTAGTTATATAGTTATGAAGTAGTATTGTTGTTCTATAGTACTACAACACTGTTCTATAATACTATTATTCTATACTAGTGTAGTTATATAGTTATGTAGCAGTATTGTTATTCTACTGCTCACTATTCACATAAAAGCTATATATAAGTAGTAAGTATTGTGCAATGGTACACAATAAAATGTAAATAACAACAAACCCCATGATTTCTAAAGAAAGAGGAGGGAGACCTATGGTTGCTGCCCATCACCATGCCAATAAACCCCATGATGTCTAAAGAAAGAGGAGTGGAACCCCATGGCTACAACCCATGCCTAGGA